>NW_018252782.1:7705-8228 GCF_001263595.1 Phalaenopsis equestris
GGTAGAAGAAATCTCTCACTTTCCCTCCACTCTTACAATCTCTCGAAGAATTCCTCACAATTTTTACACTCTAGCAAACACTAATGGAACCTTTCTAACCTCCAGGAACTCTAGAGTCTTCTCTATTTTTGGCCAAAATCTTCTTTTAAAGTTGTGGATGAGTTTTTCCAAGAGTTTCTTGAGCATCCCTTCAAAATTTGTCCTTATCCAAAGCCTGATTGGTCATAACCTCCGAGCTCGCCGTGCTCGCCGTCGGCGGCCTCGAGGGCGCCGTCAGCAGCCTTGTAGAATATTTAATTTTGGGCTCTCAAGAAAAACCTGCCGTCGGCGGCTGGGGAGGTCGATGACATCGTCGGCGCCCTAGTTCAATTCTGTACATTTTGGCCCTTTTCGCTCCAAATTTCTTCTATTTTGCTTTCTTTTTGCTTTAAGCCCTAAAAACCATCAAAGGCCCTAATTCATCATTCCTGCAACAAAACATCAAAAATACCTTTCTTTAAAGTGCAATATCATCAAAAATGGT
>NW_018252782.1:10792-11343 GCF_001263595.1 Phalaenopsis equestris
ATCCATGAATCTCTTCCCAAATTTTCTTTACATTCCCAAATTTTTCGGATCTCCTCAATGTGGAAAAAATTCATGGTGGAAATCAAATCATTTTTAGTTCGGAGTGAAGATCTTCCTAGAGATGATCAAATCCGGTGTCAAAAAGCCTTGAAAATTTCCTCCCAATCCAAGATCTCTCAAGCCTTAGGTTGAAAATTGCATTTTTAGGAGGAAGGGGATGATCATTTTTAGGAGGAAGGGGATGGAAGGGGATGATGAATAGTGACGGTTGACTGGTCAAAATCACGGTTAAAGTGTTTTTTTGGCGGCCCCGCCGCTGGCGGGGTCGATGGCGCTGCCGATGCGCTCTATTGAATTTCAAACCTAACTCTCGGGAAAAATCTGCCGTCGGCGGGGTCGAGGGCGCTGTCGGCGGGCTCTATTAAAAATGTTCAATTTTCAAATTTTTGTGATTTCGATTAATTTTAAGCCTTAACGACATCCGTTCAATCATTATAAACATAATTTTTAGTGACTAAAGATGTACTTAGCACAAATAAACTTTCACAACA
>NW_018252783.1:0-6145 GCF_001263595.1 Phalaenopsis equestris
GAGTGAAATTTCTTCTCATAATCACTATGTCTTCTCATATAATCATATATATGATCTACAAAATTCTCAAAATTTAATACTTTGTCTGTAGTATAATTGATGTTATCTAACATCCTTTGCAATAAATATGAATGCGAATCAGAACCAGATGTCTGACCTTGTGATGTAGATGCACGTGAGGTAGAAGCATTAGAAGTAGAGGCACCTAAACTTTTAGAAAATCTTCCTCTCCATCCAAAGATTAAATGTTATGAATAATACTTCACATTAACGCTTGTGATGGCCTTTAGAGGCTGCGGTATCTCCTCCCAACTATTGAATCTAACACCTGCCTACTCACATAAGGAAAATATCAAGGATGCAAATCTCAAACCTGCAGTATGGCAGTGGTAGTAGAACTGATGATAGTCTAATAATTTAGAGATCCAATTTCAATCAGCTTGAACTCTTGAATGCAATACTTCAAGGTAGCTCTATCTCGGGTAACTTTGCTGGCGTGGTTTGTTGGTACTAGACGAGCTGGAATAAAGTAGTGTCACGCTTTCGATGTGGCATCTAACTTTGACGCATGGAAGTTCACTCTTCTTTCTTTTATGATCTTCCACAGTCCTCTTCCACCGATAAATGATGATATGATCTCGACCAACTCCTCCTCAGTCAGACTATAATTTGATAAAAACACACCAAACTAGTGGGCAACTATTAAAATAGATTTATTACCTCGGGGGAGAAAGGAACTACTTTTCCTCGAGCCATGACACGATCTTCTTCAGCTTTAGGGAGATTATCGTAAAACTCTCAAACACCACAGAAAAAAATAGCAAAATCTTTCCCACTGTCAACGAACAATCAAATCTTCCACTGCTCCACCCAAACTTTTAAAACATCGTTCAAAAATCAGTTTTCTCGACTGCAGTGCGTTGTTATACCTGTTCTAAGCTTTCATGCTAACAAACTTGCTTGAATCAAAATGGGACTTCCCTTTACTCCTCTTCATTCTTGGGGCAATTTCTGAAAATCACAAAAAATTTACAGTAAATCTTAAATTCAAGACTAAATCACTAAACTCAACTCTAATAGCTTAAACTATCATTTCTTTGTATTTTCCATAGGGTCATTTCAAATTTTTACCATGAATAGTGATTTTTGGTCAAATCCATAATGTGCTCAAAATACATGGTGAAAATAAAAAAAATTACATAAAAGAAAAGCTCTTACCTCATGAAGATCAAATTTAGCAAGTTTGGCTTGAATCTACTAAGAAATCCCCACTATAGAAGAAGCATAACTCCTAAATTGCAAACTCAAACGAAGAAGACGATAGAGAGGGGGTAAAAATGGTATTTTCTGTTTTATTTTTCACCTTTAACCACTCGTGAATTGGTTTAAGTGAACCGACACTTAAGCGTGTCTGGTTCTGTGCTTAGGCACCTACCTATCAGGTTGTCTAGCACTTAAGCGCGAGGTCTTGGCACTTAGGCGCCAGTGCACGAATTTTGATGTTTTTTATTCTAAGTGAAATACACATCTCACCTAAGTCAACCACCACTAAATGGGCTTATAAATCTTTAATAACTATTTTATTCCCCTCCAACTCTCCTCTTTCTCAAATTCATTAATATTAACTAATTTGATTCAACACAAAATAACACAAAATTTTACATACAAATAAACACTTATATTAATTTATAAACAAATATAAACATTTGTGATACATAAATTCTCAATCCAAAGAGTCTTGGATGAGATAATTCCTAAACACAAACACTAAACAAAGTTAACACTAAAAACTCATAAAACAAACTTAACACTAACATCACAACATCTAACACAAACAAACACTAAACTTAGAACTTAATTCCACTCTCCTTTTGGTGGAACAAATCCTGACCTTTCATCAATTTCTCTTAGGGCATTTAGAATATAGATCCAATAGAATGGACGGTGGTAAAAAACTCTGGTTGAGTCTTCTTCAATCCATTTATTTTTCAAAACATAGCCTTGTCTGCTTCTTCTATAAAACATGTGTGGTTAAATGGCATCTTAAGTTGCCATCCAATATGTTCCAAATGTGCATTAACTTCATTCACTTTTGCTTCAATTGAAGCCACATCAGCCTCAATTTTTGTGATTTTCTCTAATATTCCTTCTATACTAACGGCGAGGAAACTGTTGCATAACTCTTGCTCACTTGGACTAATGAACTTCTTCTTCATGGCTTCCTCCTTTTCTTCATATCAATCTGACAAGAGGAAGTTTTTCCAAGATCTCACACTTTGCACCTTCATATCAATCTCCCAAGAGGAAGTTTTTCCAAGATCTCACACTTTGCACTAAGATTTTAAAATTGTAGTGGGGTGAGAATTCTCTTCATTCCCTTCTATTTATTAGCTTTAGACCAAGTCTAAACTACTTGACACGTCCTCAAACCACTAACCCATGTTAAAATCCACTAAACCATGTTTAAATATTCTAGAAACATAATTAAGCACATTTATTTAATTGTCGCGCTTAAGTGCTGGTGCTAAATTTAGCACAGGTCATCTTAACAACCAAAAACTCATTCTAGCATGTCTAAGTCATCTATTAAAGTCTTAGAATCATCACTAAATCATTATATATTCAAAATACTGCCACAATCTTCTTAACCAAACACTACAACAAAACATTCAAAACAAAAACACATAGATAACTATGGGTTGTCTCCCACAAAGCGCTTGGCTTAACGTTAGCCGCCTGTCATTAGTCTACGTAATCAATGCTTATTTTGGTTGAACCAATAACACAAGATCATTTAATTTAAGTTGATCCCTCATAAAGTAGGGTTTTAGCCTGTGACCATTCACTTTGAATATTTTCTCAGTTTTTAGATCTTTGATATCCACAGCTCCATAGGGATAAACTTTTATCACAACAAATGGGCCCATCCACCTGGACTTATGTTTGCCTGGAAATAATTTTAACCTTGCATTATATAGCAAAATTTGTAGCCCTGACTCAAAATTTTTAGTAAGAAACCTTTTATCATGCCACAACTTCATCTTTTTTTTATAAATTTTAGCACTCTCAAAAGATTCATTCCTTATCTCTTCAAGCTCATTTAATTACAATAGTCATTTCTCACCAGCATTCTTTAAACCTTTAAACTGTAATTATATTCTTTAATATCCCAATTACTTTATGCTCAAGTTCAAATGGTAAACGACAAGCTTTCCTAAATATTAGTCTATATGGGGACATTCTTATAGGAGTTTTATATGCAGTTATATAAGCCTACAAAGCATAATCAAGTTTGACTGACTAATCCATTTTTATTGGATTCATAGATTTTTCCAATATTCTTTTAATTTTTATTGGATAGTTGAGCCAAACTACTTGTCTGAGGATGATAAAAAGTAGCAATTTGATGGTTGATATGACATTTCTTTAATAATCTTTCCATTATTGCATTTCTGAAATAACTTTCCCCATCAGTTATGTTCAATCTTGACATCTCAAATCTACAAAATATGTTCATTCTTAAAAATATTGCAACACATTGAGCATCACATCAAGGTAAAGCAACAGCTTCTATCCATTTGGATACATAGTCCACTGCTATCAATATATATAAATTTCTGAAAGATGGTATAAATGATCTCATGAAATTTAATCCCCAAACATAAAATATCTTGATTTTTAACACATAATTGAGAGGCATTTCATTTCTCCAAGAAATATTACCTACTCGTTGACATTGATCACAAGTTTTGATATAAGCAATAACATCTATAAATGATGTAGGCCAATAAAATCTAGATTGTAAAATTTTGTATGTTGTTTTATCAACACCAAAATGTCCCCCAAAATAAAAATTATGACATTTTTGGATGATTTCATAAGTTTCTTCTAAAGGCACTCGTCTTTGAATAATTAGATCATTTCCTTATTTATATAAAAATGGGTCATCCCAAAAAAAAGTCTTAGCTTCAGATAAAAATTTTCTCTTCTGTTAGTATGTCATTCCATAAGTTATAATACCACTAACAATAAAGTTCACAATGTCGGCATACAAAAGAACACGCCACTCATTAATACTGCACAATTCTTCCTCTGAAAATTGTTCATTAATTGTTTTTTTTTCAAAATAAACCTCTAAAAATTGTTCATTAATTGTTTTTTTTTCAAAATAAAGTGATTTTTCTAATTCAATTTTGGACAGATGATTCCTAAATTGATTCACAGCTCCCTTCATATCTACTATCTCAAAGTCAAATTCTTACAAAAGAAGAATCCATCATATCAGCCTTGGTTTTGCATCCTTCTTTTCCATTAAATAATTAATAGCATAATGATCAGTATGCACAAAACATTTAGTTATAATTAAGTATGATATGAATTTATCAAAAGCCAATAATATTGCTAATAACTCTTTCTCAGTTGTGGTATAATTAATTTGAGCTTCATTAAGAGTTCTACTAGCATAGTAGATTACTTTGAAAATCTTACCATGCTTTTGTCCTAAAAAAGCTTCAATTGCATAATCACTTGCATCATACATTAATTCAAAAGGTTATTCCCAATCTGGTGAAATAATAATTGGGGTATTGCCTACTTTTTCTTTTAATAGCTCAAAAGTTTTTAAGCACTCCTTATTAAAATTAAAAATTACTTCTTTTTCAAGAAAATGTCATAGAGATTTAGCAACTTTTTATAAGTCTTTAATATATCGCCTGTAGAATCCAGCATGTCCTAAAAAACTCTTAATTTCCCTCACATTTGTTGGGTAAGGTAAATTAGCTATCACTTGAATTTTCACTGAGTCAACTTCCATACCATTTTCTGATATCTGATGTCCTAAAACATTTCCTCCTGCTACCATAAATTGGCATTTTTCCTAATTAAGGACTAAATTTGTTTCTTCATGGCACTTAACAACTCTTGATAAAAGTTCTAAACATGATTCAAATAAAGTTTCAAACACTGAAAAATCATCCAAAAAAACTTCAAATCCTTTTTGAATTAAATCACATAAAATAACCATCATACATCTTTCAGGAACATTACATAAACCAAAGGGCATTTTTTTAAAAAGCAAATGTACCATAGGAACTGGTAAAAGTTTTTTTTTCTCTTGGAACTGGTAAGAGTTTTTTTTTCTCTTGATCCTCATGAGCTATTTGTATTTGGTGATAAATAGTCTATCCATCCAAAAAGTAAAAGTATTTATGCTCATCTAGTCTATCCAACATTTGATCTAGAAAGGGTAGTGGAAAATGATCTTTCCTAATTGTGAGATTTAATTTTCTATAATTAATGCATATTCTCCACCCTGTGACTTGTCTTGTTGTTATTAACTTATTAAGTTCATTCATAATCACAGTTACTCCTCCTTTCTTAGGAACATAGTAAATTGCTTGTCTTGTTGTTATTAACTTATTATGTTCATTCAAAATCACAGTCACTCCTCCTTTCTTAAGAACGTGGTGAATTGGACTAACGCATGCACTATCTGAAATATGGTTGATAATTCCAGCATCTAACCACTTTAAAACTTCTTTCTTAACAATTTCTTTCATAATAAGATTCAATCTCTTTCAAGGATCCTAACTCAATGCTTCTGCATAGTATAGCAGCATTTCTAATCGTATTTTTCACTTATATTTCCTTATTTTGCAACAAAACCAAAAACTTGATCCTGAAGAAAAATAAGAATTTAACTTTTTAATTTATATGTATTTATAATACTACGCAAGTATATATATCATTATCAAGTAATATTGAACTTTTTGATTAAGACCTGAATATTGAACTCACAGGGAAGATTATGCAATATGCACTTTTTAGAAATTTTTTCTATGTTTAAATAGATAATTACTTAACTAAAATATTTTTTGTAGGAATTTAAAATTTAAATATTTTTGGTATTTTTAATATTTTCACAAAACAGTAACAACTTCAAGAGGTAACTGAAGTTTATGTAAGAGAAAAGTACTTAATATGAAAATATCTTTCTCTTTATCAAGAATCAGTAATAAGTATAAGAATTTTGTTGTGGAAGTATGAATTGCAAATTTTTTTGGGTCAAATAGGAGCAATAATATTCATTACCCTTACTAGAGATGCTATAAAGAACATTGGCTAATTTAAAGTTTTAATAGTTCTG
>NW_018252783.1:6745-7349 GCF_001263595.1 Phalaenopsis equestris
CTTTTACTATCACTCAAACAAAATAACATAAAGGATAAAGTAAATACAAAGTGGTTCCTGAAAATCTCTTCGAACTAACTCCCCAAAGAAGAACTTTCAAAACTTGCCAATATTATCAGAACTCCAACTTTTTCGGACCTTTTTAGAAATCTTTTCTAAGTCCTCTCTTATTTCTTTTATAGTTTTCTAAGAGGTGTCTTGGGATATCTTCAAAATGTGTCTTGATTTGATGTATTTGCCCAAGAGAAGCATCCTTCAAGGTAATTTTCGTCCATGGTTGGTTACAACCACCTATTAAGTCAATGGGTGCCTCAAAAACCTCTTTGAAATTCTTGAAAAATGATTTTACTCATCTAGTAACTGCCACTGGCGCTTAAGCGCGGGGTCTCGACGCTTAGGCATGGCCTTCTCTGTTTAACCGGCGCTTAAGCGTCGGATCTGGTGCTTAGGTGCCAAAAATCTTTTGCACAATTTTTCATCTTTTTGCTACAAATTTGATCCTTTTTCACTCCTTTAAGCATTTTTCCATTTTTACTTCTATCTGTAAGAAAAACACAAAAATATCTTTCATTAAAGCGTAATATCTCAAAAATAGGTATAAAAA
>NW_018252783.1:8548-11836 GCF_001263595.1 Phalaenopsis equestris
GCGTAACAGTTTCTGAATTTCAAGTTTAAGATCTAAGCTAACAAGATTTTTTACTTTATAATAGATATGAAATTAAGTTAAGTTCTAAACTAACTAAATCACAGTACTAAACACAAAACAACAGCTACTGCCCTAAAATTTAAAAATAAAATATTAATTACTATAAACGTCATAATAATAATAAAACATAAAAGTCCAAAACACAACATAGTCCAAAACAACACACAGATGCAAATGTAGCAAGCTCGGACCACATAGTTCACATCATATTACAATCATAAAATGAATCCCTCAACTCTACTCTTCATCCTCAAAATCACCGCTGTACCATTTTTTAGTAGGTTCATAATCAGGGAAATTGTACTCCTGGTTCACCTCTAATCAAGCTATCCAAAGATGAGTGGAATTTCTCTTCATAATCACTCTTCCTTCTATTATAACTATTAGTATGATCTATAAAACGCTCAAAATTTTGTACCTTATCAGCAGTAAAATTGATATTATCCATCATCTTCTGCAATAATTCATCCTCAGTCTTGGTATCACCTCTAGATGTAGAAGCACGTGAAGTAGATGGTCTAGATGAAGATGCAGCAGAGGTAGATGCAGCAAACGTCTCTAATCCATAACTTCTGGAAAATCCTCCTCTCCAGCCAAAAATTGATATTTCCAGCCAAAATTTGAATGCTCAGAATAAGTCTTCACATTCACCTTCGTAATGGGCTTTAAAGGTAACAGAACTTCCTCCCAACTATCATACTTCACTCCAGCATGCTCGCATAAAGAAATTATCAAAGAAGCAAATCTCATACCTGTAGTAGTAGCAGCAACAGCAGAACTGATGATAGTCTGATAGATCAAAGACCCCATGTTGATGGGCTTTCCCTTCTGAATACAATAATTCAATGTTGCTCTCTCTCTGATCACTTGACTGAGATGATTGGTCGGAAGCAGGCAGGCAGAAATGAAATAGTGTCAGGCCTGTGAAGGTGCACATACCTTTGAAGTCCTTTGAAGTTGAGAAACTTACTCTCCTCTCATTGGTAATCTTCAAAAGTCCTCTCCCAATAGTCAAGTATGAAATAATCTCGTCTAATTCTGCTTTTGTAGGACTATAATTTGCATAAAAGCACAAAGTCTCCGATGATAAATGGGAAAATAAGTTGATTACCTTTGAAGTAAAACGTACCAACTTCCCTCTAACCATAACTCAATCATCCGCAGCCTCTGGGAGATTTGCATAAAACTCCCACACAACAGAAATCACTACAACAGCAGAGAAACAATAGAATTGTTCCCACTATTGGCAGACTATCAAGTCTTCCACTTCTCCACCTAGACTCTTGAAACATCGCTCCTGAATCAATTTTCGTGACTGTAGAGCGTCACTATATTGATCTAGAGCTTTTGAACTGACAAATTTGCTCGAATCAAATGGGCTCTTTCCTCTACTCCTTTTCATTCTTGGTGTCATTCTACAAATTTGATAAATTCCAAAAATAACTTTAAAAATATAGTTTAATTCACTAAACTAAACTTCCAAAAGCACTAACTAAACTTTCCAAGCAATTTTCATATATTTTTCTTCACATTTCAACATGAATAGTAAATTTTCAAAATCTTCCAAATGTACTTAAAATATATGGTGAAAATCCAAATTTTTGCATAGAAGTAAAGCTCTTACCTCAAGGAACTTGGATCTAGCAAATCTCACTTGATTCCACCAAAAAATCTCCAAATTTCACTTGCCCTAGCCCTCAAAATCACGAACTTGAGCTGGGGAAGATGATAGGAGGCGTTAAAAATGGTACTTTTGGACTTAAAATTCACTTTTAACAGTTCGTGAATCAGTTTTTGTGAATCGGCGCTTAAGCGCGGGTAAGTGGCGCTTAGGCGTCTGCCTCTCGGGTTGGCTCGCACTTAAGCGCGAGAAATGGCGCTTCGAATGGCTCTTCGGGGCCAGTGCACAATTTTGAAATTTTTAATCGTAAGTAAAATGCACTATTAGCCTAAGTAAACCACCCCTAAATGGTCTCATAGCACTTAAATGACTATTTTTACTTCCTATAACTCTCCTTTATCTCAAAATTCTCCATAATAAATAATTCAATTTGAGGCTAAAAATAACACAAATTTTCATAAAAATAAAATTATATTAATTCATAAGCAAGTACAAACACATTTAACAATTAGTTCTCTCTCCAAATAGTCTTGGATGATAAAATTTTCCTAAGTACAAAATACTTAACACACATTTTACAATTACACACATAAGTAACTTAAACACTAAACATAAGACATAAACACTAACACACTTAAAAACATGACTCCAAACACACAATTCCTAACACTTAACTTAATGCCACTCTTCATTAGAAGGAATGAATTCTTGTGTCTCAGTAGTCTCTCCAGGAATATAGAGTTGATAAAACGGACGGTAGTGAGGAGCTCTAATATTATCATCTTCGATCCACTTTTTCTTAAGGAACATTGCCTTATCTGTTTCTTCCATATAACTAGTATGGTTGAATTGTATCTTAAGTTGCAACCCAATATGTTCTAGATGAGCATGCAATTCAAGCACCTTAGTCTCTAATACATATATAATATTCTCCATCTGGTTGATCTTCTCCGATATCCCTTCAATATTAACAGCTAAGAAACTATTATACATCTCCTGTGCACTTTGACTAATGAACTTCTTCCTCATGGCTTCTTCCTTCTTCTTCAAATCCATCTCAAAGACATTTTCTCTAAATCTCTCTTTTTCTTAGACTTTTAGGGCTAAAAATAATCCAGGGTGAAATTCCTTCACAAACCCCTTTCATTTATAGGCCTAATTCCCCCTTTAATTTCTAGGCATGACTAGAAACTGCCAAGACACGTTTATTCCAACTAATGGGTGGTTACACCTAAAAATCAAAATTTGCACATGTGATTAAACTGTCACGCTTAAGCGTCGGATCTGGTGCACATTTTTGCACCAGTCAACTTAACGTCCAAATTCTCATTCTAACATGTCTAGGTCACTAAATAAAGTTTTAAAATCATTACTAACACATAATAAACTCAAAAATACTATCCCAAATTTCTTAATCAGACTCAAAACAACAATCAAAGCAAAAATAAACTGATAACTATAGGTTGCTCCCACAAAGCGCTTGGTTTTACGTCGTCAGCCCGATGTAACCAGTGCTCATTCTGATTGACCCAACATCATTCCATCATTATATTTATATTGATCCCCTATATAATAAGGTTTCAGTCTATGTCCATTCACTTTAAAAA
>NW_018252783.1:11997-12620 GCF_001263595.1 Phalaenopsis equestris
AACAATCATTTCTCACCAGCATCTTTTAAATTATAATTGAACTCTTTAATAGCCCAATATGTTTTATGCTCAAGTTCAACTGGTAAGTGACAAGCTTTCCTAAATAATAGCCTATATGGGGACATTCCTATAGGAGTTCTATTTGTAGTCTTATAAGCCCACAAAGCATAGTCAAGTTTGACTGACCAATCCATTTTTGTTGGATTCACAGATTTTTCCATAATTCTTTTAATTTCTCGATTGGATAATTCAACTAAACCACTTGTCTGAGGATGATAAGCAGTAGAAAATCCTATGATTTATATGATATTTCTTTAATAACTTCTCCATTATGGAATTTCTAAAAACTTAACAACACTTAGAGTATCACATCAAGGTAAAGCAATAATTTTTATCCATTTGGATACATCATTCACTGCTAAAAGTATATATAAATTTCCAAAAGATGGTATAAATGGTCACATGAAATCTAATCCCAAAATATCAAATAATTCAACGTCTAGCATATAATTGAAGGGCTTCTCATTTCTTCTAGAAATATTGCCTACTCTTTGACATTATCACAAGTTTTGATATAAGCATTAACATCTCTAAAAATTGTAGGCCAATAAAATTCAGATTGT
>NW_018252783.1:12752-13355 GCF_001263595.1 Phalaenopsis equestris
TCATCCCAAAAATAAGTCTTAGCTTCAGAAATAAATTAACTCATTTGCTAACAATATAGTTAACAATATCGGCATACCACGAACACGCCACTCATTTACAGTGAACAATTTTTCATCTGGAAAATGTTCATTAATTTCTTTTTCAAAATAGAGTGGTTTTTCTAATTCAAGCCTGGACAAATGATCAACAATTTTATTTTCAATTCCCTTCTGATCTACTATTTCAAAATCAAATTCTTATAAAAGAAGAATCCATCTTATAAGTCTCGGTTTAGTATCCTTCTTTTGATCTGTATGAACTATACAATGAGTTCCAATCAAATATGATCTAAATTTATCAAAGGCATATACTATTGCTAATAACTCTTTTTCAATTATTGTATAATCATTAAGGGTTTTACTAGCGTAGTAAATAACTTTAAAAATTTTATCATATCTTTGTCCTAAAACAGCTCCAATAGCATAATCACTTGCATCACACATAAGTGCAAAAGACTTTTCCCAATTTAGTGAAATTATAATTGGTGCAATGATTAATTTTTCTTTTAATAATTTAAAAGCTTTTAGGCATTCCTCATCAAAATTGAAAATTGCATCTTTCTC
>NW_018252783.1:15147-15865 GCF_001263595.1 Phalaenopsis equestris
GGATCTTTAAGCTTTTCAAGAAGCTTTTTCTGAATTATAGTACTACACTCCTCACTAAGTGCAACAGTCTCATTATCTTCAAACTTCATTTTCCTGTTAAGAATATCCTTCATACAATTTACATTTCTTGGCATTTATTCTAGAGTTTCAGCAAATGGAATATTGATTATAAGCTTCTTAAATATTTTCATAAATTTTGAAAATTGCTTATCCAACTTCTGTTGTCGAAGTCTCTGTGGAAATTGAGGTGGTGATTTTTCTAAATCAATTTTTTACAGAGAAATAGGTCTTTTAGATTCTTTCAGAGTGTCCTCTTTTGATTCTTCAATTTCTTCTCTCTCTCCTTCAATCTCTTTTTTAATCCTACCTTCCAACTCTCTTCTGCTTCTAAGTTGTATGGCTTTAACTTGTTCTTTATTCTAGTCTTTTGGATTTGATTCAGTATTACTAATAAACTTGTAATTTACCCAAGTTCATTCTAAATTTTTCTAATTGTAGCTCCTTAACTTTGTAACTGATTACCCATTTGTAACACCACTTCTTCTATAGACAACTTCTTATCCTTAAATTTTTTAATATTATTGATTCCCAGAGGATAAGTAGATCTATAATTATTATTCCCTTAGTTGTTTCAGTTTCCTAATGGGGTTACTTGGTTGTTCCCCCATTGCTGATTATTACCACCCAAATTGTTATTCCAGTTAAAGTTGGGATGGTT
>NW_018252783.1:16267-17115 GCF_001263595.1 Phalaenopsis equestris
TTAACCAATCTAGTATAGCATGGTGTGGACACTTTCTTAAAAGTTCTTTAAATTGTTCTCATGCTTCATAAATAGATTCCCCTTCAAACTGATTAAAAGATGTAATAGCATTTCTAAGCTTCGCGGTTTTTTATTGTGGAAAATATTTAGCAATAAATTTTTGTGCTAAATCACCCCAAGTTCTGATAGAACCAGATGCTAATGAATTCAACCACATTTTAGCTTTATCCCTTAGTGAGACAGTAAATAAGCTAAGCCTTATGACATCATCTGAAACACCATCGTATTTAAATGTAGCACTCAATTTTAGAAAATTGGTAAGGTGTAAGTTTGGATCTTTAGTTGGTGATCCCCTAAACTGATTATTTGATACCATTTGGATAATAGCAGGTTTAAGTTCAAATGAATTAGCCACTACATTAAATTTTTGAATAATATAACAAAGTTCATCTACAGTAGGGTTGGTATAATCTCTTAAAGGTCTAAACTCTTGATGAATTTCAGCATTTTGATTATTTTTGTGTGTCATTTCTGTAATTCTTTTGGATTTTTCAAGATTTCTAATTTTTTATGATTTTTCTAATTTTTCTAATAGTTCTTTCTAATTCAAAATCGTAGGGCACTAGTCCTTCAGAACCTGAACTACAGATATACTAGCATAAAATAAAAAATACAAAATGAGATACAATATTTAAAGTTTAAATAACACTTTCTAAGGACCAGATGTTGGATAGATTAGCTGGCCATAAATATTTTTTCTTTCTAGATGGATATACTGGTTATCATAAAATACCTATTGCTTGAGCCCGACCCAATGCTTATGCACAGTATATCAATAGTTGTGATGG
>NW_018252784.1:0-201 GCF_001263595.1 Phalaenopsis equestris
AAAAAAAAAAACGTGATCGATGGTGGAGATGCATACGTTGTCAGTATGGAATAATTTTTCCTGTTTTGGAGGCGGTTATGGACTGTCGATCAGAGCAAGTCTGTATTTTGGCAGGCCCCATTTTTTATTTTTTCTTTAAAAAAAAAAAACCTGATCGACGGTGGAGATGCATACACTGTCCGTATGGAATAATTTTTCCTA
>NW_018252785.1:0-3183 GCF_001263595.1 Phalaenopsis equestris
GAAAGAGTAATTATATTTTTCAGATTATGACGTTGATTGACAGCGTCAGGTTGGTGGTGATCGATGAAGGTTGGCGGAAGTCGATGACGATCGGTGCTGGTCTTTGGCGGTCGGCGAGGGTCGACTGCGATCGGCGATGGTCGATGACGGATGATACGGTGGTCGTCGACTGAGGTCGGCGGTGTTCGATGACGAAGATTAGCGGTGTTCGACGACGATCGACAGTGATGCTGAACTACAGGTTCTCCTCAACGTCTCAGGCTCTCTCTCCAGACATTAGCCCTCCCTCATGAGAGGGATGGAGCTCTATTTCTAGTGTTCTGCGTGCAATTAATGCAGGAATATGAATTGTTTTGATCGGACGATCCGAAGAACTTCCCTTGATCATATGACACTTACTGGACATTTGAGTGTCTTAATGATGTCAGAATTGAGTGATCTTGGGCTCGTTTGATTCCTCTTGTGGAGCTGTTCGATTCTAGTATAAATTTGTCATATTCGACAACCCTTTGATCTTTCAAATATTTCCGAAAATCATTTAAGTGTGGTTCAATGACTTGAACTGGGCTTGATTTAACTCGGATTGGACTACTCTTGTGGAGCTGTTCGATTCTAGTATAAATTTGTCATATTCGACAACCCTTTGATCTTTCAAATATTTCCGAAAATCATTTAAGTGTGGTTCAATGACTTGAACTGGGCTTGATTTAACTCGGATTGGACTAGTTTCATATCATTAGATCCGTCTCATTGAGCCGGTCAATTTGATAATGAGTTTGCTGAAATCGGAGCTCTGGATGAATTTTTTTCAAGATTTGAATGTTTCATGCTTAAATATCGTCTCGAGATTTGTGTCATGCCTCGAGATTTGTACCGGATGATGAAAATTTGTTGGTGGCGTATCAGTTACCCTCCTATTTTCGGGCGAGACCATTTTTATCGTCCGAAAATATCAATATCCGGAGTATATATATCCAATGCGTTAATAATAAAAAAACAATTACACATAAGAGAAGAGGGCCTACAATAGAAGGCTGCCTCTCAAAAAGAAATGCCCTAAAAAAAGGACAGCTATCTAATGTAAGGAAGAGAAAGGAGGTCATTGGAGAAAAGGAAGGCCAATGGGGGAGGAATCCTCTTGCTTACCAATGGGACTTCAGTGTGAAGACCCATTCTTGCCAGCCAATTGGATGGTCTATTCCCTTCTCTTTTAATGTGAGTGGAAATTGTGGAGAAATTGTGGAGAAGTTCTTCAGCAAAAAATGAATCCCAGAAATCCAACAAATTAAGTTCTAGGGAATGTCACAAGAACCCTTGATGATGTTGATAAGAAGTAAAGAATCAGATTCCACTCGCAGCTGGTTGAAATTACAGGTTTTGGCAAAAAAGAGAGCCCAAAAGCAGCTTGACATTCAGCCTCAAGTGGATCCACAACCATAACCGGAGAATGGAAATATAAAATACACTTCCCCCTTTGATTCCTGAAGACACCATCAATACCTGCATATTGTGAATTATAGCTACCATCAGTATTGACCTTTATCCAGCCATTTTGGGGAAGAGAACAACTATTTTTAAAAACTTTAGTAATAAAAGGTTTGGAAGAGGGTGCCAGCTCCAACATAGCTCTAAACTTTTTGAATTTAATCAATTTTTGTAAATAAGAAATACAATTCTGACCCACTTTCATAGGGTCTAAGTGAGTAGCTTCATACTTCAGTTGATTTCTAGCCATCCAAACAAAGCAAGCCACAATATTGGGGATATCTTGAAGTTTTTCTCCCCTCCAATCAGACCAGCAATTATCAAAAGCATCCCATGAAAGATTTATGATACGGATATTCAGCTTTGCTAGCACATAATTCCAAATTTGCTGTACCCAAGAGCAGGCAAAGAAAAGATGAGCAAGGTCTCCTCCTCTGTCAAACAAAAAGTACATCTAGAGGGTCCTTTAAGACCCTTCAATTTCAAGATGTCATCAGTGGGAATCAGATTTGAGAAGAGTCTCCAAATGAAAAAGGGCATGGAAGGAGAAAGAAACCTGTTCCAAATATATGACCCCAATCCACCACCTGTTGGAGAGGGGTGGGTTGAGATAAGTTCTTTTTTATTACAATTATGTCCTTTTTCCTTTATTGAATGGAAAGTTTCCGAATATTAGAGATTTGAGGGGGGTTGTAGAATGGAAGGATAGGATTTAAATTCCAATTGTCGTTCTCCCAAAGATCCTTTACTAATTTGAGAGAAGCTGGAGCATTGTGATCTTGAAGCAGGCTGCCTTCCAAAGACCAATTATCCCACCATAGGTTTACCAAACCTTCACCAACCTCCCAAACAAACATTTGTTTAGCTTCTTCCCTAACATGTAGCATCTTTTTCCATATAGAAGAGTCCCCCAATCCAACAGATAAATGAGTAGGATGCTTCTATTTACAGTATTTACCCCATAAGAATTCAGCCCAAAGGGAGTCCTGGGATTTGAATTTAATCCAGAGTTTATAAAGGTTATTGTGCATTATTTGAGGAAAGGACTTAAAGCCTGACCCTCCTTCCATTAAGGGTTTACAAACCTTAGCCCAAGTGGACCAGTGTTTTTGTTTCCCTTTAACCAGCCCACGGAAATCTATCGAACATTCCTTCTAATAGTCTTTGAGTAGCCTTCTTCATAACATTCATTTGCAAGAGATAAGATGAAATGACAGATAAAACCCCCATTAGATAAATAAGAGTTCTCCCAGGCCTGTAGTTTTTTTTGAATCTTCTCTTTTTTGAATTTTCTCTAGGATGTGATCAAACTAAAAATTTTTAGTTCTCCCTTTGGTAAGAAAATCCTCTAGATTTTTCACTGGAAGGCAGCTGTTGGTAAAGCCAGTTAAGTCAGAAACCCAGTTCTTAAACTCACTATTGCATTGTTTGTTGAAAATAGAACTGCATTTCTAGACATTAAGATTCATTCCAGAAACTTCTTGAAAATTCTCCAATCACTGCATAAATAATCTAACAGCAGGTTTGGAAGCTTTGGAAAAGATAATAAGATCATCAGCAAAAGCCAAATGATTAATTATAATGGAAGATCTATAACTGTAAAGGGAGTGGGTTTCCTGATTGCCATTTCATTCATAGCTTTGGATAAGTAGTCAAAGACCAAAATAAATATGGTAGGAGAGAGTGGATCACCTTGTT
>NW_018252785.1:3312-6315 GCF_001263595.1 Phalaenopsis equestris
CCAACTGATTGTATCATAAGCTTTTCTGATATCCAATTGGAGAATTAGATTCCCTCCTCTAGTGGTTCTGTCCAGATTTAATACCAACTCTTGAGCCAAGAGAACATTATCCACAATGCTTCTACCCTTGATAAAGGCTGTCTGATTCCTGCAAATAATCTGATTCAAATGAGGTTGTAATCTATGGACCAGAACTTTGAAAATAATCTTTGAAATAATAGAAGTAAGGCTAATAGGTCTGAAATTTTCCCATTTGTGAAGAGCTTTTTCTTTGCGGACCAAAGTAATTGTGGATGAGGAGAAGTATTTGGGGAGATCAGCACCCCAGGAAAAAATTGGACTGTTGCAATTACATCTCCCTTCACAATTAGCCAAGCCTTTTTATAGAAGTCAGCTGTGAACCCATCTGGTCCAACAACCTTAGTACTGTAAATAGAATTGAGGGCCTACCAGATTTCCTTCTCATCAGGAATGTCAGTGAGGGAAAGGCTTTTTGTGAACTCCCTTTCTTTATCAAATAATGTGTATTGAATAGTAGGCTTGGGGACAGGAGGTTGTTTGAAGATTTCTTGAAAATTCTGAACAACATTCAAAGCTATACCTTTAGTAGAAGTAATCAATTGTCCATCCTATGTAATGACTTTGTGAATAGTATTGCATTTCCTCCTATAGTGGATGCAGGCATGGCAATATTTAGAATTTCTATCCCATCACAGAATTTCATTTTATTGGCCTTTTCAGCATATATCTCCTCTTGCATATTGATGGCATCCAACAGTTGTTCAGTAGCAAAGTGTAGTTCAGTTTCATAACCAGGAGCATTGGCTAGGAGTTGTTCTATTTGCAGTATCTTCTTTTCAGCCTCTAGAAACTTGCTATCAATGTTCCCCACCACTTCCCAGTTCCATTTAGAGAGATGCTTACTGACTTTTTTATGTAAGAGCTAGAGTTTGATACCAGGAATGTGATGTTGTACATCAGCCCAAGCCAAAAAGACTTGATTTAAAAAATCACCATGCATGGACCACATATTAAGATATCTGAAATTAGCTTAACTTTTAGTGTCTGAATAAGTAAGGGTCTATGATCAGACTCACTCATAGCCAAGTGTTGGACAGATGTGAAGAAAATCTCTAAACCAAATGTCATTCACCAAAATTCTATCCAGCCTCTCCCATATCTTCCCTCTTCTCCATGTGAACTTAGGCCTAGTAAATTCTAAATCATATAGTCCAGCAAACTGGATATTATCATTGAAAAAGTTTATAAGGTTGATATTAGGAGATCTCCCACACTTCTTCTCATTAGGTGAAGAGAGGCAATTAAAGTCACCCCCAACAAAACAGAAATCCCTAATAGAATTACTGAAATCTTGTAACTGTTGTCAGAGTTCCTATCTAGCATTGGAAGAGCAGCCAACATATTGCCAGAGTTACTATCTAGCATTGGAAGAGCAGCCAACATATATAAAAGTGGCAAAGCCATTATAATTGATTAAGTTTAGTTTCAAATGAATGAATTGGTCTCCCTCTTTAATAACAGTACATTGAATCTCCTGCTTGTAGAGTAGCCAAATTTTATTGTTAGTGCTAACAAGTAGCTGAAATCCAAGGAATTTGCTCACAGTTTTATCGATATGTTTTGATATGTTTAGATTCATGGGTTCAAATATTGCAATGATCTAAGGTTTATACATCTTATTGAGAGCCAGAATTCTGTTAAGGGATCCAGGATGTTAAGGGATCCAGGATGAGCTATCCCCTAACATTCGAACAGATTAAATTTATTAACCAATTGAGGTGGACTTTCCTCTCCTCCTAGTCCTAACAGTGCTAGAAGGGAGAGTGAGGTCTTCCTCCAAAGATGAAGAGGAAGGAAGGAGATCCCTTAGTTCCCATGGAATTTTCTTATTTTTTGATTTCTGAATATGCCATCCCTCTTCTAAAATTTTGGCCATATGCAATAGCAAAGGATCTTCCACTGGAATATCAATATCAGTAGCCCTTATTTCAACAGGAGGTGTTTGGTTTGCAGTACACTGTAAATGTTCAACTTAAGGTGATGCTGAGATAGAGTGAAGCTGCTCAGCCTGAGGTTTTGGAACATTTTTTATATAATTATAAGGATTGACAGGACTTTTGTCAATATTTTGAGATAAGTCAGCCAACTCCTGTAAAGTGGCCTCCTGAGTTCTTGCCCTAGGAAATTCTGAATCCTGTGCAGCAGTTCTATCATTTTCTAGCATCTCAATTCCTTGTGCCTCTTTTCCTTCAGGATTAAGATTGGCTATCCTTCTTCTGAGATTAGAATGAAGCCTAAAGCATTTCTCATCAGTATGGCCAAACATTTTGCAGTGATGACAGTAATATGGCCTTTGCTCAACTACAATTTTCTTCCAATATCCACTGTGCTCAGTGCCTAACCAAATTTCCTCCACAGCTGGTAAGGTAATATCTATTTCAATCATGATTCTAGCAACAGAGGGTCTGGATAAGTTGAAGGTGGGAGCATCCAACTTTAATGGTCTTCCCAAAGCTTTGCCAATGTTGAAAAGGACTTTGTGGTTGAAGAAATGGAGTTTAAGCCCTGGTAATTTAAACCAAATGGGGACAATTGACAATTCTTTACTAGGGTCAAAATCTGTTGTCCACTTTAACAACTTCATTGAGATTCCTTCAATCAATATCGATTGTTTTGAGAATATTCTAGCAAGTCTTCTTCCCTTGTTAGGTTGATGAGTATGTGCCTCCCATCAAGAAGTCCCACTTTCCAAGCACCTTTGAATTTTAGTCCATCAATGAATCTTCTCACAAACTCCATTCTAGGATGGCCAAGTTGAAATTTGCCAATTAAGGAGAATTTGTAGCATTCTGTCAAGCCATTTAAGTCCTCCTCAGTAAAAAAGATAGCCATTTTCCCACTTTTCTTGCATATAGGTATGAAAAGAGGGTCATTTCCCTCGTGGTAATCTTGAGGGAAGACCAGGTCGTCAGGATTTTGGAC
>NW_018252786.1:0-394 GCF_001263595.1 Phalaenopsis equestris
GAAATTTATCTTTTGGTATTTATTTTGATAAGTTTTTTTGTTGAATTAACTTTTGAACACAAGGAAAAAATGTAACAAACGGAAATTCCATTAATTCATTAGGATCATCATTCAAATTTACATGTTTTTCAAGCTCAGTAGAGATAGAAGCACGGTAAAATTTGATCGGCTTTAAACCAACACTACGGACTTCCTCGACCTCTAAACTCTCGACCTTTTGACGGAGAATTGAAGGGTCATAGCATTCACATAGTGGTTTATTTGATCATACATTGTTTTATATTCATTCTTATTTGTATCTTCTAAGGATATCTCTTACTGAGGTTTCTTCTGTTTAGTCGTCATTATTTTATCTTCAGAACTGTCTTCATTATCAATGTTGATAGTTGGCCTA
>NW_018252787.1:0-2384 GCF_001263595.1 Phalaenopsis equestris
AGGACAAGTAACATTTAAGTTTGGGAGATTTTGATTCACTAAAATAATATACTATTTTATGTGTACTTTTTATGCTTATTTTCGTGATATTGCACTTTAAAGAAGGGTTTTTTTATGTTTTTGTTGCAGGTATATCAATTTTAGTGTTGCAGGTATATCAATTTTAGGGTATATCAATTTTAGGCATTTGAAGAAAAAATAGTAAAAAGGAGGAAATTTGGAGCCAAAATGGAGAATTTCATGATACTAGGGCCAAATGCGCCATTTTCCCAAGAACTGATGCCAAAAGCACTAGAAACTAGCGCCAAAGATGCTATTTTACAGAGAACTGGCACCTGAAGTGCCAGATTCCAAAAACAATGTGGACTTCATTATGTAACATCAAAAATGACAAATTGTCGTCAGAAGTGCCAGAATCTAGAGAACAGTGCAAACTTCATAAGGCTAGCGCCAGAGGCACCAAACTAAAGCCAGAAGTGCCAGAGATAAACTAAGATGGAGTAAGTCGGTTCGTGACTATTTTTTAGCAGATTTTGAAGGCTCCAAACATTTGAAATATCCCATGGGGTGGTTTAATGCATCTAGACACTTTTAATGGCTCTCTATGAAAAGATATGTCTCTTGGATGAGGAGACTTATCTCTTGGTGCAAAAAGGTGTGACTTTTTGAGGAAAAAATTGGAGGAAATTTTGAATTCCTTTTGAGCCCTAATTAAAAGAGGATATTCTATAAAAGAGAAGAGGGGGGCATGAGATAGAGATAAAGAGTTTAGCGTGAGAGAGACAAGAAAGATTTTCTTCTAGGGTTGTAAGAGGAGAGGGAAGGTGAAAGATTTCTTCTTCATTACACTTCTAAGAGAGAATTGAGTGTGATTTTAAAGAGATAAAGTGCTTAAAGGGAACTTCTAGAGATTTGGTTTGGAAGGAGTGTTAGATAAGTTGTGTTCTTTTCTTTATTTATTTGGTAAACTTTTTTTTATATATGAAATCTTTGTTTTGTCGTATCCTTCTCATGAATTCTGAGTAGTCTTATTTATCTTTCTCCCTACAGTGAGATATGATTTTATGAAGAATTAGTTTTGTTTTATAAGGTTTTAAATGTCAATAGATTGTGATGATTCAAACTCTGATCTTCATTTACTTTTTGATCTGACCAATTGAAAGGTTAAAATTTATTAAGAAACATATGATCCGATAGGGCTATGCTTTCTACAACAAGGTAAGAGTCACATTCAATTTCATGGGTGAGAAATTAATCCATGAGGTTGCGTACAAATAAATAGGAATATATACTTTGATGAAAACAAAATTGGAGATTTTAAGGTGACAGATTAAAATCTCCAATCTGGTTCAGTTCCTTGGAAACTAAAGCGAGATTGTAAGCCCTCAGGTGAGGGAGATGTAAGAGCCAGTACCCTCTCAACCTAACCATGGATTTAGGGACCAAACTATGGATTAGACAATCTTCTTTATGCACTCTCAGTTGGTAAAGAATATGATTGTTCCTATTTGCCACAATACAATTTTATATATGTATTTTAAATGATTTTAATTTCTTCACATTCCTTAAACTCAATGTAAAGGGGAATGATGCTTTCTTAAATTTGAACTCTTCATTTCAAAACTCTGTTTAGTTTTTATAAGTTTACTTTTGAAGTTTAGCAATTAGTTTAGTTAACTTATTTCTTTCAACTGCATTTCCTTTAGCGCACATTAAATTTAATTTAGATTTGTCTTGACTACTTAAGTTTTATTGTTTGAATATTATGTTTGACGTTATAACCATAAGAATTTCCAACTCGTTGTTGGATCAATACTTAGGACTCCATTAGAGCCCTTTATTACTTGAGCGATATGTATACTTGCATTATTATTATGGGTTTGGCTGCTTAAAGATTTTAAAAGATAAAATTATTTAAACTAAATTTATTTTTATTGGAATTGAAATTCATATTTACTATTAGTACTAACTGACCACCGCATCAGATTATGCTTTAAAGAAAGATATTTTGATGATTTTTCTTGCCGGTATAATAACTATTGAATGTTAGGAAATGTAGAGGAGACTTGGAGCAAAAGGCGCTCAAGGAGATTTGCACCTAGGTGCCAGACCCCTAGGTGCCAGTCTCAACCCTAACAAACCGAGAGGATGGCACTTAGGCACCACCCCTTTGGTGCCCAGGCGTTGCGATACGGTGCTTAGGTTTCCATGCTATTCCTTGCATACAAAGAGCCTGTTTCGTAGGTGCCAACAACTGCCTAAAGTAGTTTTGGCAATTCGAGAAGCCTATCGTAGGAATTCATGGGGAGTTACTTTGGATGTCATGGGGTGATGTTTATGTTAATTAATAGAGTATATAAGCACCGTATATATATATATATATA
>NW_018252787.1:2685-4285 GCF_001263595.1 Phalaenopsis equestris
TATATATATAATGTATATAAGACTTAAAGGATTGATGAAGTGGGAGTGCTGATAGGTCTAGAAGGCTTAAGGTGTGAGGTTTGAGTGGATAAGTTTGCTGTAGAGTCTATCCTTCTTCTTCCAGTGTAAAGGATAAGGAGAGCCTTCAGGAGCAGCAACCACGGGTCAGGAAGAGTATTGGTGGAGCATCTTCAGATCATTGTAAAGGAGAGGAAGATAAGTTTATTATGTCTTTATTATTTTATTTATATTATAAACATTTTGATAGTGAAATTCTTTTATTTTAATGACTTGGTGTGTTGTTTCTCTCAGGCTTCTTGAGTAGATTTCTTTACCTTACCTTGTGATGATTAAGTAGATGAGTAGAAAAGTTAAGTGCTATGAAATTACTTTTAATTATTGAATGTGTTGATTAACCTTTAGATCTTTATTAACTTTCTATTTTTGTCAACTAAAATGTTAAAATGTGTTGTGAAGCAGCTATAGTAGAACTAACTAGGTTAGTCAAATTGAACTATGGGGTAGAGGTTGATATGCCATGCTAGGAAATGCAAATGTTAAGGAAATATTCTTTAACGAGTTCAAAATAAGATATAAGGAATTAAAGCCATATTACCAATCTTTTGTTTGTACTCGGGAGAGGGTAAAGAAGAGAGTTGTTGTTATTTGTCACTGACCGTATTTATAATTTTCACTTTAAATTTCCAGTACTCCACTTACATCATTAAAAGGGAGGGTAGCTTTAGAACCTAATATTCATCAATCTAAAACCTAATTAAGTAGGATTTCAGTAAGATTTCAACTTTACAATTGCTTCTCATACCATAATATTAATTTGTAGGACTTTAACCCAATCTAAATTCTAGGCTAAGAATGAAATCAATAGGTGATACACCAAAAATATATAGTACTTTTTGACACATTTTTATACCTAATTTTGAGATATTTCTCTTTAATGGAAGGTATTTGCGTGTTTTTCTTTCAGGTATAAGTAAAAAGGAGAAAAATGCTAAAAAGAGTGAAAAAGGATCAAATTTGGAGCAAAAAAGCAAAAATGGTGCAAAAGTATTTTTGTGCCCAAGCCGGTGAAACAGAGAAGGCCGAACTTAGCCGCACTTAAGCGCTAGAGGCCCCGCGCTCAAGCGCCAGTGACAGTTACTTGATGGGTTAATTCATTTTTACCAATTTTGAAGTGACATTTAAGGCACCTATTAGTTAAAATGGGTGGTTATGACCACCAAGGATGAAAATATAATTAAAGGACTTGTGAAAGAAAGCATCCCTTGGTAAATACATCGAATCAAGACACATTTTGAGGAGATACCAAGACACCTCTTGGAAAATTATAAAATAAGGAAGTTGAAACTTTTAGAGGAGTCCCAAAAAAGAGTTTTGAAGTGTTCTAAAAAGTTATTAAAGAAGTTCGTGGAGAAGCTTTTGGAGAAAATTTTAGACACCACAAATTTATTTTTCCTTTTATTTTTAGTTTTATTTTGAGAGTTAAGAGTGTTGTAAGAGAGAAGAGATTTAAAGGAACTTCAAGAGTTTGGTGGAGGATTTGAGATAAGTTTTTATCTTTGTTTTAAACTACTTTTGGTTT
>NW_018252787.1:4585-7263 GCF_001263595.1 Phalaenopsis equestris
TTGTATGAATGAGAATGTAGTTCATATGATTGAGTGCAAATAAATAGGGAAATAATCTTTGATGGGTGTAGAGTTATAGGACCTTTGAGTGACAGGCTAAAGCCCCCAACTTGGTTTATTGTTTTAGGTTTTGATACGAGATGTTAGCCCCCAGGTGGAGGGAACCGAGGGAACTCTAGAGTGAGAGCTAGTATCTTCCCTGCCTAACCGGTCTTTCAAATTATTCAAACTTTAAATTAGCCAATGTTTTTATAGAATCTCTAGTAAGGGTAAAGAATATTATTGCTCCTATTTGACACAATACAATTTGAATAATTTCACAACATAATTTCTACACTTATTACTAACTCATAATAAGGAGAGATATTTCGTATTGAGTGCTTTTCTCTTACATAAACTCAAGTTATCTTTATTAAGTTTTTATGTCATTTTCAAACATTAAAAATACCAAAAAGAGTTTAAATTTTATTCTTGTGATAAAAACTATAGTTTAAGTATTTGTCTTTTTAAAGTAGAAAGTTTGTTACGTTAATTATCGCATACTGTGAACAATCCCTGTGGGTTTGTTATTCTGGGATTAATCAAACAGACTTATATATGATAACAATACGTATACTTGCGTAGTATCCCAATATATATTAAGTTAAAAAGTTAAATTCTTATTTTCTCAAGGATCAAGTTTTTGATATTGTTCCAAAGTAAGGAGAGATAAGTGAAAAATATAATCAAATACATTGTTATACTGTTTCATATAAACAGTCGGGATCTATAGGCTAGAACTTTTCCTAAGTTTAATTCCTTTATTCCTCGTGGGATCGACATTCCAGACTAAAAAATTTGATATTATTGATACGACATGTGCACTTGCTTGAGCCCTCAGAGTGTGGTTGCACTTGGAGACGGGTATCAACAATACATGAATGTGGTAGGTAAAAAAGTACGTGTGTTTATGAAATACTTCTTTCATAATATAAGGCTTCCCACTTCTTTAAAAGTGATGGCCATCACACTCATACCTATAAATTATCATTTTTAGTTTATTTTTTACTACATGACCATCTCATTATGCAGTTAAATTTACAAAATTGTGGCAAAAATTTTTGCTAACATTATGAAACCTAGCTTCAAGCTATCCTTCAAGTTGCTTAAGCAGGCCTTATGTAATAAGAGTGTTGTTAATAATGTCATTTTACTAATGAGACCATTTACCAAAAAAAAAATATTAATTAAAAATACAGATGAGATATTTGAATATTATTTATTAGCTCATAATATA
The DNA here is from genome assembly GCF_001263595.1 of Phalaenopsis equestris. NCBI lineage: Eukaryota > Viridiplantae > Streptophyta > Magnoliopsida > Asparagales > Orchidaceae > Phalaenopsis > Phalaenopsis equestris. The sequence goes on from NW_018252787.1 coordinate 5,862, forward strand.
TGTGGGTCTTGACCGCTATTCTTTTTAAACCTTATCTTTATGATTTATGGCCAAGATGGCGCTCAAAATCCCAAATAGCAATGACTTACTTGCTCAACAATTTTGTGTTTGATATCTATTCATTTGGAATATCAAAAGTAAATTTGGCACTTTCTTTTAAGAAACATTTAAGGTTATATCCAACAAAATTAAACACTATCTATCCTATTTTATTCGTGATAAATTTAAACCATGCTTCCTAGGGATTCTTATATAAATGGGAAAAGCTCCAGAAGGTTATTGACACAACCACTTTTAATTTTTTTTAAAATTCAATCCAATGCTCAACTTAATTTGCTTATTAATCAAACTAGTTTTGACCACACCTTAATGGTTGAGAACTTCATTCCACTTAATTATATTAACATTATTCAAATGCATCAACAGTGGACAAGCTTCTCTATAAAGGATCTCATGTTTATACTTCAAAAATGTTTTTGATGACCTTCACAATAATGTTTACCAAATTAATTTGGTCAATTTCATTTTTTTTATAATAATCATGCAATTTAATATTTACTATATCATAGTTAGCAACATAAAGAGGCTCAATAATTAATGTTGCTCTCACTGCTAAGAACATTCTTGCACTCCCCAGTATATCATCTACGAACCTAAAATGGATGCTCTTAATAATTTGTTTTTTTGCTCCTTATCAAATGCTATTTTAAAGGATTGCTTCCTTGGAACTCAAACTTCTTAATTAACCCTACTATGCTTTAAATTTTAGAATATATATACTACATGGAGGGTTTTTTTAATAGTTTTAGAAAAAAAATGAGAAAAAAATTATTCATCCTCTCTATGCATTACCTTGTTAACCATATTTGAAAGGAAAAAATGCTTGAATATTCTGATGAAAAATTATTGAGCCTCTTTGCCATCCTTCATAGAAAATAAATGTCCACTAAAGAAAAATGTTTGAGTTGGGAAAGAAAACAAAATCGGGAGAAAACAAAATCGGGAGAAGATTCTTTCTAATTTTTTCTTAATTATTTCAAACATGTTAGTATTTTCTTGTATAGATGACTGTTCTTTTAATTCTTAGTTTGAATGATAATGGCATAGGTGGTTGCAATTCAAGCTATCCATCTCCTTGCACGCCCCCTATCTTGGCCTCACTGCACTTTTCTAATTTAAAGTACTCTTTATGAAGTAACTTTACAATTAGACATAAAAACATTTGATATAAAATTACATGGTTTATGAAACATAGTCATGGTGAGAAGCAACTTAACTAGTCGCTTTTACTTATGGGTTCTAGGGCTTATCTCACCTTTTTGTGAACTTTGAGCTCACTCCATCACTATATTTATTATCTAAAGTTCGAAGTGCTCTTACATGAACTGCTTTTTGGCTTATA
>NW_018252788.1:0-226 GCF_001263595.1 Phalaenopsis equestris
AATTGAAATTTAGAAAGAGTTTGTGGTGTTGAACCTGTAGATATGTGTCATGTGAAATTGTTGATATTGTTGAGGAAGATATGTGGAATTTTGTGAGGTTTTGTGCAGAACGTGAAATTATGCGAGGATGTGAAAAGAATTAGTGCAGATAAAGATAGTCGTGTTGCGTGAGCAAAGAGTAAGAGACCCAGAAATTAAGAGAATCAACTCAACAGATTTATTTTCT
>NW_018252789.1:0-13098 GCF_001263595.1 Phalaenopsis equestris
AAAAAAAATAATGGGTAATTCAATTAGTAGGATCAAACAGAATAATGAAGATATCTTACTTACTATTGATGTCATCGAGGCAGATAGTATTGATTATTATACTAAGCTGCTTTACATTGACAGTAGAGTGTTAGCTAGAAGTGATATGAATATTTTTGCTGATGATGTTAATGTTGTAGGTAATATTGATCTTGTTGTCATTCCTAATAGTGATGAGATCAAGAATTCCTTTAATTCTTTAACAGTAATAAAACTACTATTCCTGATGGTTATAAGGCTTCTTTTTATAGAATTTCTTGGAATGTGGTGAGTAATGATGTTATCTTAGTTGTGCAAGATGTCTCCAGGGGGTATGCATCTTCTTAAATATTTTAAAGCTTTTAATTTGGTCCTTATTTCTAAAAATAAGGATGGTTTAAATTGGTAGGCTTATAGACTTGTTAGCCTTAATATTGTGATTTATAAGATTATTTCTAAAATTGTGGTTATTGGATTTCGGTCTTATCTTAATATTCTGATTTCCAAACAACAATTTGCTTTTATTAAAGTCAGATATATAAGAGAGAATGCATTGATTGCTCAAGAATTAGTTTTGGACCTTGATAGAAAAGACAGAAATGACAACATCATTTTCAAGGTGGATATTAAAAAGGCTTATGATACTATAAAGTGTAAATTTATTTTAGATGTCTTCAAGGCTAGAGGCTTTAATCAATTTTCTTATCTACTTATTAAAAGAATTTTGGAAAATAATTATTATTCTGTGCAGATTAATGGTAATAAATGTGGTTTTTTCCAATCCACTAGGGGGATTAACCAAAGAGATCCACTTTCTCCTATTATCTTTATTATGACTTTTGATTATCTTTCTAGATACCTTAATAGGCTCTTCAATAGCTATCCTATCATGTATTATGTTGTCAAAAATAATTTTGAGATCTCTCATCTTGCTTATTGTAGGCACTATTTTAGTTAAGGAGTTGCTTGTTGGAAGTTGTCGGCCTCCGAAATCGAAATTCTATCACCCGCTTGGAAGGACGTTTTAATTTATATATATATATATATTTATTTATCCCGAAAGATAAACACAAAACTTTAGGGTGAAGCTCGATCAAATAAACTAAGAAATATATGACATCTGTTTGGTCTGCGAAACCATTTTATTTACTGACAAGTTCCCTTATTTAATATGAAGAATTAAATAGAGTTTATATTAAGCTGGGTTAGGAAAAAATTTCTATAAGGGTAAGCCCACATAGTTAATTACATCAACGATAACCGAAGTTACCTATGAAAACTTCGATAAAAATCAGAGAATATTATCTTCAAGAAGTTCAAAATGATAGGACTTTTCAACGAGATCAGACGAAGAGTTGTGAAAGAGGAATGATTCAAATTGGGAATATTTTGTTGTAGAGTTCAAAGGAGGAAGAACTAGGGGATGTCGTAGATCCGGAGAAGAATCTCGAAGGCTTCCAATGCTATCTCATGGTTTGGCTTCAATCTTGAGGAGAAATTATTTAAGTGTTTCATCCTGTCAATTTTATTTGTTTTGGGCTTACATTCGTGTGAAACAATCGCACAAATAGCCTAAAAGAAGTGAGGATTTAGGTCACAACGAATGACAACCTCAGAATCCTAAGACGAGCTAGGACTTATATTGTACAACAACTCTATATAAAGGCCTAAAGATGAGGTGAGGATTTATGTTGCATAAGCAAACTACCTCAAAGTTCTACGGCTTTGTTGTTTTAATTGTGTTTAAATCGAATGAGAGATATGCTGTTGTAGATCATTTTACTGTTGAAGATGGTCGTCCTACCCACAATGCTAGCTCCAAGCTCCTCGTCTTGACGAGTTTAAATTTTCTAATGTGTCAAGTTATAATATCAAGTCAGATGTCCTTATGATTATGATTCTTAAATGTAATGGGGCATATTAAAGTTGATTAGAGCTACACCGGTTATGACCATAAGGTTCCCTCATTCCGGTACCACTATTTTCTATTTGATTCACTTAGTCATTCACTTAGAATTTACTAAACTCAACTCAATGAGTTCCATACTTCCATGTAGACAGTGGGAAGTCTTGTTAGCAAGTGTAGGTTACCTCCTCCGAGGGATTCCCGATCATCTGATAGAGACGTCTTAATTTAGTTGCAATTATTGTTTTGTTGTGGTGTTTGTGATTAAATTTTGAGTTGTTTTATATTTTGAATGTTGTCGCGGTAAATTTTATCTTGGTTAATTTTAGTTTTAATTTTAGTTTTGTGGCTATTCTAGAAGTTTTGGTTTTCATGCAGGGTGACATCGTTGTTTAACATGTAAGCTCGAGGTAAGAAGTACAGAAAGGTAAATGCATTAATTTAAAAACGTACCTGTCGATTCTTCTCGTTCCACCACCTAAAAGGTCAGTACTTGCAAGACATGTATATAATTTGGTAAGGAATTTAAATTGCAGGAGTAGATGAAGGTTTAGCTACAATACCCCAAGTTATGACTTTATTGAATCTTAGAAGATCCTAGTGGATGATTTTAGAACAAAATATGACAAGTCCAATTTGCCCTTCAAAATGTTCAATAGATTTCAAAATGCTTGAGGCATGACCCCAGATCACTTTGAAGATCTCTTAAAATATTCCGAGTTCATTTTGGACTAATCATATTGTTCCATTAATCATTAGAGGTTAGAGTGTGACTACCTCGTTGCTTAGGTGAAGCTTGACAGTTTAATTATCTCGAGGATAAGATACTCGATAAATCAATTAATGTTTCATTTAAGAGTTATGTGAGTGGATGCCCCTAAGGCATGCTTAGGTCGTTTAAAGATTAGTTGCCCACAATTAAGGTTAGGCTTGTAGTGTTTAAAGATGTTAATTACCCATCATATTATTTTCTAAATCCGATAAATTGTGTTTAGACATAGAGCCTAGGCTACTACCAAGTCTTTAATAATCATAAAAGTGAAATGGTGATTATCAAAATTTTGATTTAAATGATGTGTATTCTTATCAAATGGCTAAACCATCCTCAACTTTGGGCTCAAGAAAAGTAAATTTCCATCTTTCTGACTTAAGCCCATCACTTAAGAATCGTTTGATCTTAGTTGATTTCCAAGTCATGAAGATTAGGAGATTTATAATTTTGTTGACATTGTGCAAAAGTAGTGAGTGGGTTTCTACCTTTTAATCTCATTATATTTCAATCATCCAAACATGTTTATTAAGATCAAAATTACCCAATTTCCCTTGGTTAATCCTAAATTTTTATTAAGGCACCAAAGCCTAAAATTACCATTTTGCCCTCGGGGCACTTCACCTCATAACTCATTAAACACAACTCAAATGACTTTGAGAGTTTAGATTGTCATATCCATGAGACAATTACAATGTTAGAGGAGAATCTGTGGACCTCTCATAATTTTAATTTAATTTAATTATTTAAATTCAGAAAATTGGATTTTTAAAAGTTGATTTGTTAACTTGCCAAAATGAAGTTTTTTATTTATAAGAAAATGATTAAAGGTTTTCTTAGGTCAAAGAAATACTTAGGCAAAATTTCATGTTTTTTTGAATTAAATTATTATAATTATTTTAATGGAAAAATGAAGAAAATCCCTTTTTAAGCTTTAAAAATTTGTTTTTAACTTATGAAAAATTAGAAAAATATTTCAATGAGTCCCAAGTGATCAGAGAATAATTAGGTACATTTTGAAATGTTTTAACAATTTTGGGATTTTTAATTATTTTAATTATTTTAAATTTAAACTAAGGCTAAAAAATTGAGTATTTTACCAAAAATAAATTTTATTTTTCCTAAGTGCCCCTGATCACAAGGAACTCAGAAAATCACTTTTCATAATTTTCCCAAGTGTATTTAATTTATTATAATTATTTTTGTACAAAAATATAAGATTTCTTTGAAAATCAACTTTAATGCTTAAACTTAGCTACATAATTTTCAAATTTTTGCAGTGAATAAACATGATTTTTATGAACAATGTGGGATTGATTTTGACTATTTTTTTATAAGTATTTAATTTATATAAATTAATACAAGTTATTTGCATTTAATTAAATAGAGAAATTCACAAGGTAATCCAAAACATCAAAATATTTTTCCTAGATTTCTCCAACCACAGGAAACCTATCAAAATTATTCTCATTATTTTCAAAGTGATATTTTGATTTATGTAATTAAAATAAGCTAAAATGGTTATTCTAGCTTGAAAATTAGGAATAGAAGTATAGAGATGCCCTCTGACCTTGAAAAAATCAGAGAACACCCCCTCTGTGATGAAGAATGAACCCTAAAAGTTTCAAGCCATGGTGAGCAATATTTAATCATGGAGAAATAAAATACCACAGAGGGTATTTAATTCATTAAAAATCACATGTTTGCCTAATAATTTTTAATTATAGTCCACATTATTCTCATCTGTTCACTGAGCAAGAGGATATTTTTCTTTTATTCTTATAATTTTTCTAGAGGAAAAATATGGATTTTTAAAGTTTAGGCATTTAAAATAATTCAGAAAATTCATATTTTTCTACTTATCCACACGGCGCAACCTCAACCTATGGCGGCTCCAAACTCACACACGACGCACTCCCATTAGCTGCGCTTTCCACCTTGGCATGCCACGCGGCCCGCCTTCTCGCTCCGAGAGTTGATCCGGCTCGATCTCCTCCGTTTATTGTATACACGCGCGATCGAACAGTTCTCTGTTTTTGTCCCCAAGTGACCTAACCCGTAAGCCATTCACACTAAAACCTTAAGATCTCAAGCTAGACTCAACTAAATTGCATGAGGTTTGCTTCTGAACCTTCATCTACTCATGATAAACACATCTATATGGTTAATCAAGTATGAAATAAAGCCATTACAAATGGAGAATCAAAATAAACTCAAGTTAGGGTTAGAGTTCAATACCTTTGTCTGAGAGGGAAGGCCTCAATCAGATGGATGTGGTAGCTTTGATTGAGTCCAACAAACCTTCGGATGAAGTCTCAAGCCCTGGTGAATTGTCTAGGTATGAATTCAATCAAAGTATATTTCAGATGTTGGTCTAGAGCTAGGTCAGAGGCTATTTGAAAGGGGGCTTTTATGGAGAATCAACTTCTCTCACTGTGGGGATAGTGTGTGCACAATTAATTGAATTTTTGTGCACTTTGGAACTGTGGAGAGTTCTATCCTGGTTTTGGGGCAAATTTCAATGAAGAAATTGGCTCAAAGGGGTAGCTATCAATGGCTAAGAGCAAGAGGATTGCACTTGTGAATTCAAGTGCAAATTAGTGCTTAGGTGGAGGGCTGAAAAGCTCTAAAGATCAATTATGGTGAGTTGGCCCCCAAGGTTGAAATTGGGTTTGGTTTAGGGGTGGTGGCCCTCCGTTTTGGAGTTTTCCGGTCACTAGGTTGGCCGACAGAGCCAGGGTGGTGGCCAGAGGGTCAGGTGAGCCTGTAGGAGGGTTAATTATGATTAACCCTCAAAGGCAAGTGATGATGGAGGGGATATTTTGGTTAAGGCCCATATATGGGATAAGATCCCTTAAATTAGGGGACCCTTGGTCCATAGCTTACTTGGGTGGTTTAAGAGGGTTTAGCCTGGTCAATAAGGCATGTTTAGTGGCTGTGGAAACCTTAATTTGGTGACTTTAGGATGGCTAAATCAATTTTGGTGCATGTGTTTAATTTGGGTCAAAATGGATAAAAGTTGGGTTTGGGTTAAGCTAGCCATGAATTTGAGCTCAATTTATTGATCAACGTCGTGTAAATGATTGTCATGAATTTTTTATGGTGAAGTATTGAAGTAATTTTGAGTTCAATTGGAAGCTCAATTTGAAGGATTTTCGGATTTTGGTCAATTTAGGCATGTTGGACTAGACATGGATGTTGGACTAGACATGGGTTGGACTAGACATGGGTCTAATTTGGGCTAAGGTTAGAATAAGTCCAAATTGGTGGTTGAAAATGGTTTATAGGAATGCTATGAAAAGTTTTCAACATAAATTGAGTGTCAATTTTGCGGTTAGGGCATTCAATTGGGTAGCATTTGGAGACAGCCAATTTGGGGCAAATTTGGGGATTTTTGGACTTGGGTTAAAATTGAGTGCAGTTGAGGCTTCACCAAGGCCAATTAAAGATTCTCTTTGGTGTGTAGGATTATTATGAAGAATTTAAGATTCAAATTGGGACAATTTGAGTAGGCTATGGGGTCCAATTGGCTATGGGGTCCAATTAAGTCTAAAATTAGGGGTTTGACTTAGATCAAAATTGAGCTCAAAGCATGGGTCAATTATAATTGAGCTACTTAGATCAAAATTGAGCTCAAAGCATGGGTCAATTAGGCTTGGATTTCGTTTGGATTGGTCATATGAAAAGTTAATTTGAGTTTAGAATTGAAATTGAGGGAAATTTGGGCCAAATTGATGGACATTTGGGATGTATTTGGGGAAAATTGGGCTTTAAAGGCAAGTTGGGGGTTTTGGTCAAAATGGTCAAATTGATCAAATTGGGTTTAATTGAAGGGTCCGAACAAGTTTTGGAGACATTTGAAGTGATTTTAGATGTCTTGGGGAATTTTGGGGAGCCAAGGGTATTTTTGTAATTTTGGCAAATTTGGGCCTATTTTTGTAATTTTGGCAATTTTGGGTGGTTTTGGGAAATTTGGGTAGTTTCAAATAGTTTAAAATGATTTTTGAAAAAATTTAGGTATTTTGGATGAATTTGAGAATTTTGGTCAAATTTAGGGTTTTAATGACATTTAGGTAATTTGGGTGGATTTAGGGAAAAATGCCAAGTTGGAAATTTTGGTAGAATTGGGGTGCCAACCACCCTATATGAGCTATGGACCAATGAGATCCCCATTTGGGTCCTCTATGTACTGGTCTTAGCTAAACCCTAGCCTAAGGCCAATGGGTCTAGGGGACCATCTACATGAGTCTTCCAAAAGATCAAGGGATCAAAGCCAACGATTTTGGGTTTAGGGTTATGAGTGGATATAGGTGATAGTGAGTGCAAGTCAGTGCCCTAGCTCCAGATCAACACCCAGAGTCAGCCTTGAGCTCCCTCATATTAACCCTACCTACTAAGTTCTAGAAGATAGGACTAATATGTGGAACTTCAAGTTGAGCAAGGAAGAGTTTGGAATTTCTAAAGGTGAGGGTTTCTTTTCTAGTGTTCTAGGAATAGTCGACAGGAAAATTCTATGGCTAGACCCTAGGCTACTAAAGAGAAAAAAAAAAAACTCAACCAAAAGTGTGGTCAACACTTATACAAATGATTTGGTTATTTTCTCTAATGACAATAAATGTTCTATCAAAATATTATGGAAGGGACTTAATCACTTTCAAGTGGTTTGTAGTTTGAGTTTCAATTCTATTAAATGCAGTTTTTACTATTCAAAGTGGATTTCTACAAAGAAGAGAAGTTGGATCAATGATTACACTGGTTGTTCTAAAAGTGTTCTGCCCATCCATTATTTGGGTTTCAATTTGGATAGAGGGAAGAAAAGAGGGTATCTTTTTTATGGTCTTATTCATAAGATTAATAAGGGAATTATGTTTTGGGATAATTTATTGTTACCTTTTGGTGTAAAAATTACTTTACTAAAAAGTGTTCATAATTCTATACCTTTGTACATTGTTATTTCCATGAAGATTCTTGCTAATGTAGTTAAAAGATTGGAGAATATTTTCAATAACTTTCTTTGGGCTGGTAAAGAACTTAGAATTCACTGGATGAGCTGGAAGAAACTATGTAAACCAACTCATTCTGGTGGTCTGGGTTTTAGAAGCATGATGATTCAATGAAAATCTGCTTCAAGAAGTTATCTGTGCAATTCAGAAGTGGTAATTCTCTTTGGTCTCTTTTGATGAGGCATAAATATTGTGGAAATTTTCATTCTCTTTCTATTACTTGTAATTCTTCTGATTCTTTTGTCTGGAAGGAAATGTTAAAGATGACTAAAGCCACTGAGGAGTTTTTATGTTGAGATGTTGTTAATGGTTGTTGTAGAGTTTGACAATTTGTTGGGGGATGGTCCTTTGGTTGATTTTTATGGGGATCCGTTTGATGTGAAGGTAACTGTTAATGAGTGTTGGAATAATGATGGTTGGGATATGAATAAGCTTGTGGATTTGGTTAGCAAGGAGGATGCTTATTTGATTGCTAAAATTCTTATTACTATTGGAGTGGATAAAGTCAGAATTAACGGTCAAAGTGGCAACTCTATCTCTAAGATCTTTGCAAATTCTTTGCCTCATACCAATGGGATTGACTTAAATTGGGCTTGGAATTCTTTTGTTAAACCTTCTAAATATTTTTTTCTTCTGGAGGTTACTTTATCACATTCTTTCTACTGATGACATTTTGAAAATGAAACCTTTAAGATTACCTTCTTGGTGTTTTTTGTGTAAGCAGCATGTTGAAGAAGTGGAACATATTTTTACCAATTGTACTTTTGCTATGGAAGTTCGGACTAAGGTGTTCATGCTATTTGATAAAGAGATGAATGGTGATCTTATGAATTCTATTGCAGGTGTAATGCTTGCTAGAAGAGTTATGGAGGTCTGTTCTTTGCTTCCATTCATATAGTGGTTTTCTGGTTCTTCTGGTTTATGAGGAATGAAAGTAAGCATAATGACAAGTTAATTACTGTTTCTGGCTGTTTCAATTACATTCGTAATTTTTTGTTTAAAATGCTTTTGTTTAGTAAATTTAAAAAGCATGTTAATATGAACCTTTTGAGGTTAAGATCCCAGTTCTCGTGAAGCTTAAATCAATTTTTAAACTTTTACTTTGGAAAAAAAAAAACTTGGTTTGGGTTTGCTGAAATTCAATTTTGACGGGAGCTGGAATAGTAGAACGGCTAGTATTGGCGGGGTGTGTAGAAATTGGATGGGTAATTGTGTAGTTTGGTTGCTTGCACCTACTTTTTTATGTTCTTCGATTGTTGCTGAAGCTGATGTTGTGATTAATGCTTTGGTTATCGCTGTTAAATGCGGTTGGCATTGGATTATTGTTGAAATAGACTCTTTGCTTCTGTGAAATTTTTGCACTCGTCAGATGGGAGGTGTTTGGAATTTGATCATTCGTATGAAGAAGATTTTTGCCATTCAAGATTTTGTGCAGGTTTGTTGGTCTTATACTCATCGTGAAGACAATAAAACTGCTAGGAGGGGCTTTCCTTCTCAGATGATTACGGTTTCTATTTTTTTTCCTGTAGAGTTGTCTCGATTGATTCGTGGAGCTTGTTTAGATATTCTTTTAATACGTGTTAATCATTGTTTTCAATCGTTTTTTTTTTTTTTTGCGTGAGTTGAAAATGATTAAAAATTTCTAGGTTTTATTTTCTTGAGTGAGTTTGTATTTCATTTTTGGTTTGGAGTTTTTCAGTAGAATTGTTGGTCATCTTCTTTGTAATTATCTTCTTGTGTAGAATAAAATTTCCTACGGGATTCGGCAAAAAAAATATGAAAGCTTGTAAATGCTTCAATAAATTAAAATAAAATAGAGTGGTCGAAACAAGTTGGCGTGAGCCGGCAACTTCAAAAATTTTTTAAATTATTATTATTATTATTATTATTTCAACTTCAATTAAGTCAATGAAAGAAGGGCATTCTAACACCGGCTAGCGTGAATAGTTATATAACCACATTATTTTGATCATATTTTGTATGGAAAAAAGGGCGGATGGGATCATATTCATTAAAATTCCTTGTCATGTTTCATTGATCCCTTACCCAAAGTTCATATTGTTAGATTCGGATACCCACCAATTGTTTTTTTTCAATTAATTTTTGTTAGGAAATTTGGCATAATTGGATATAATGCAGATAATATTACGTGTATGAATCTTTTCGGGATCAAATTGCTGGAGCTTGACGCAATGTATTTTGGGTTCTCAACACTAATGCCACACGTGGTTATAAACTACTTGAGAAAGCAAGCAATAAAAAATGGCACGATTTAGAATCTTTAGCTAAAATTAGATTTGATATAGTAGTATGTTTAAATATCTTGTATTAAAGTGGACAGAATTTCACTCAGGTTTTCATATTTGCATTCCACCCCAAATCTATATTATGACATCAAAAATATAATTAAAACTATTTTTAAATGTACAATCTACATTTCATGCATAAGTCTATGATACAAATGTGTTCCATGCATAAATATCATATTTCAGATGTTTAGATATATAAATTCATAAAATTGTGTTATATTCACACACACAAATATCTATCTATCTATCTATTGTGTGTGTGTGTACACACACACACACACATACATATATCTATATACGAATCTATGTGCGCGTGTGTAATTTTACCTTTTGTTATCACTTGTCAACTTCTTAAAAGTGTCATCATTGATCTCGCAAGCGGCTAATAAATGTGAAAAATAATAATAACATTGCATGAATTAAAATTTTTTTTGATGGTTTTTCTAATCATCATTCTTTACTATTGAATATATATATATTTCATGTAGCCGACCCCACGTAATGGGATTAAGGTTTGTTGTTGTTGTTGTTGCTGTATTAACTTTTCATAATTATGTGTAAAATTATAATATCTTACTTTATGTAATCCCACTTAATTATTATTATTATTATTTTTCAATTTATATATATATATATATATATAATATTATTTTATGAGTGTTAATAATAATTTTTATATGAGAGTGACTTAGCACTACCTCTGAGCAAAATAGAAAAATCACTTGTACACACAAGTGGTATGCACGAATCTCGAGATAATTTAACGGCTCATATCATAGATGAAAAAGTTGCAAGGCATAATAAATCTGATCGGTTGATGGCCAGCTGACTGCTGATAACCTGACTGAATGACTGTAGATCGATGAAAGACCAGTTCTACGTCTACTGAGCTACTCAAGCCAACAAGAGACAGACATCCAAGCCAACAACCAAATAAAAGTAAACCCCCACGGGTTCACAAGCATCAACGTGAGGGTCTCTCAACAGCTTCCTCAAAGTTCTCCAAGGAAAAACTATCGAGCTAGCCAATCAGATGCCCTAAAGCCGATCAATTATCATATTTAAAGTTAGCTCACTTTCTAGAGTGAAGGCAGACTAATATCCACACAAAATAGTTAACTGATTCCAGCTCAGTCGACTGACCCAAGGATTTGCAGAATAGAAGGTCTAAGCACATGAAAATGTGTCACAATCAGTTATGAATACGAAAAGGAACCATAAAAGACACTAATATTTTGCAATGTCCTTATTAAAGTAACGACATGCATGTTATTTTACACCTTTGGCTCTCTCTCTTATAAATAAAGGGACCGTAACCTATATTAGGCGTTTTTTTTTTCTCTCTAAACTCATACACTGTAGAATCCCCTTCTCTCTTATAACCCCCACTTTGAATAAATAAAATGGGTCACATAACCAGGAATATCCCAGTTTGCCCCTACGGGACAAGTTTGTGTGTGTTATTTTATTCTTTTTTCCTCTATGTATCTCTCTCTACCTCTCCCTCATGGTTTCTATCGCTCCGATCCTTGAACACTCATCAAAAGACAAGTTTGGATTCAATATCCTAAAATTTGTCGTGAGCGTGAAGCATGCTACCAACAAGAAAGGAAGCAATGCTAATGAGGAGAAATACATCTCAAAGACTCCTCTAATAAGGAGCATGCTAAGGAGTCATGTACAACAAATATGGAGCAAAAAAATCTGTTTCCGTCGTCTTCTTGGAGGTTTTCACTAGGAGGTGAAAATCACAAAATCGGCGACCCTACCCACAGTCGAGACACTCTCTCAGAGTAAGCCAGCCGACAATACCTGCCAACACTCGATTGATTCTAGGTGTTTGACACCTAGCTCAGCAAACGAATGAAGTATCATCTCAAAACTTATTTCTGTGCTATGATATATAAATCTTTTTAATGTTTTTTCCAAGTCCACTCGGAAACTCAAATCCAAGAAGCAATGTCGAATCAGCTTCAAATAGGTCCAGTTTGGTAGAGTAAACCACAAGTCTCACATGTAAATCTTTATCTGCAATCTTGAATAGGACAAAGCTATACAGGTGGTTCCCTGCCCAGTAGTGACAAGGTCTGCAAAGAATATGTTGCAGGTCATCGTAGCAACGAGTCTCGAAGGTTATCCATGAGAAGGCAGTGACAAGGTGCACCTAAGTTCTGGTGAGGAGCGTGTGACAACAAAGGCGACAATCCAACCAAACAAACGAAACTTTCAAAAGTGTAAGACGTAAGTTGGGCCCCAATATCACAAAAATCGACAGCAATACCATATACACCTGATTGATGAAAAATAATAAAGGTGGCTGAAAATCACGCTAAGACGTCTGGTTGGCGTCCTAACACAAAGTCAGACCCTCAACGCCAAGAATCAAAAAGCCCTTCTCGAAGCTCTATGTGGATAAATCCCTAGAGATAGTTCCTTGCCTAGTAGCAACAAGCTTCGTGAATGGTATGGTGCAAATTACCCCAACATAGCAAAGTGACAATCCAATTGAGCGAATGAAACTGGTAGTGCAATACTTGTGCTGGGTCGTGACATATCAAAAAAATGGCCAACGATCTTTATGAAGATCCGAGTCATCAGCCAACATCAACATTTGTCACCAAGCAAATATCACAAGAGAATCTCACATAAAAGATATGATAATAAATAGAAGCAAATGTATGCAAAAAAAAAACAACCGAGAAGCTTCCTTCCTTTCTAAATGTAGAAATAGATGATCACTTTGATGTTGTTGAAACTGCTCACCCATAATCTTTTCCTTCCACCGGTAAGAGAGAACTGCCTCGAAGAACTCCTCATAAGACCTCATCGTCGCCATCTTTAACTTCAACTCCTGGTTCTTTTCCTATGCAACCAACAAATGATATGACAGAGTAGTAATCTTCTCCTTTGACGCTTCCAACTTCCTCTCAACAATCACTACCCATTTTTAAGCCTCCTTAACTAGCATGACTGAAATCTCGGCTTCAACAAATGATATGACGGAGTAGTAATCTTCTCCTTTGTCGCTTCCAACTTCCTCTCAACAATCACTACCCACTTTTAAGCCTCCTTAACTAGCATGACTGAAATCTC
>NW_018252790.1:0-6359 GCF_001263595.1 Phalaenopsis equestris
AAATGTGCGTAAGATAGATGAGTCACCTCCACCTTTTGTTAAATCATAACATCTTAACAAGAGAAAAAGAGGATATCATCTTTTTGTATTGTCTCAAATATTTAATAAGATGATAGGAAAGAGGAAATGTGCCCTGTTAAAAGTTTTTATAATTCTTGATAATGAATGGGAAGAAATTTTGAAATATTATATACCCTTGAGGAAAGAATGTAAGCGTTTAAAAAAGTGGTCTCTATTCATCTTTTATCTCCAAAAGCAGCCCCTTTTATTTCTTGAAATCTTTAGAAAACTTAGAAGGCAAGATGCCTATCACCTAAAGCTCCCTCGTATATCCCAAAGCCTTTCTATGAGATTCCACATACTGAGAATGAAAAGAAATAACCCTTGTTGGTGATAAAGTTATGTCTTAATGTTAGGGTGTCACTTCCTCCTACAAAGGAAGAAAGGTTGGAAACTCCTTCACCAGCTTCCTCACCTGTTTCAAGGAAAGTGCACTAATTCAAGCAATAAGAGTCTAAAATTGAAATCAATGTAAAGGAAGTTTATGTGATAGATATTGATGTAGAGCTCAAATATATCATGTTGATCATAAGAATGTTAGAGGTCAACAAGGTCTTGAATGAATTAGAAATTGATCTTAAATAGTTGAAAAAAGATGATGAAAATCCAAAAGCTTTGGAAAAAATTGTCACTATCATGATGGTTGAAAATAGATCTTAATTAAGACGACAATAAGAAAAGAGTTCTAAAGGTTGAAGAAGGTGTTATACGGGATGCTGTTCAACAAATTTTAAATCTGCTAAGGCATAGAGATGAAATGTTTGACAGATTAGAGAAAATAATAGAGGAGATCATGAATATTATGATGAATCAGAATCAGATACAAATACAACTCGAAGATGTTGAAGTTGAGGAGGGTCTACAACATAACACAACTTAACATAATCTAGATGAGTTGAAGTAACGGGACGAGCAAATTTAGAAGTTAGAAAAGAAAATAGAGAAGTTAGTAGCTTCAATACCTCCAATTTAAAAAGAAAAATCCTACTTTGGTACCAATCCATATAGAGATAGAGAAAATCCTTGGTTGTTGATGTACTTGATAATTCAAAGACAAGATTAGCTAAAGAGGAAGTATTTAAGAAGCAACCAGAAACATTATTATTAGCTGAAAAAGGTTTGAAGTCCATGATTAAATAATAAGTTAAGAATCACTTAGCTAAAGCTAGAGGTGATAATTCAATACCAAAAGGATGACCCTATCCCAAAAAAAGTGATACTGTAAAAATATCCTAAAGGGTTTGTATTACCCAACTTCAACATCTTTGATGAAACTGAGAATACAAGACAGCACTTAACACACTTCTGAGCTAGTTGTAATAATGTAGGAAGAAGTGATGTATTATTATTCTATTAATTTGTTAACAGTTTATCTGGAACAAGATTTGATTAGTACGCTAATACACCAAAAAATGTGCAGTTTTATGAATATATTTTATGCTTAAATTTGATGATATTACACTTTAAGGAATGGTGTTTTCATGTTTTGTTGTAGGTATATTGATTTTAGGCATTTGGAGCAAAAATGAGCAAAAAGAAAGAAATTTGGAGTCAAAATGTAATTTTACAGCATACTGGCACTGGAGGCTCCATTTTATTAAGAAGTAGTGCTAGAGGCGCCATAATTTAAAGAGGAGCACAAAACTTCAGTAAACAGGCGCCAAAGGTACCAAAACAGGCATCATAGGCATTGTAGATGAATCTAAACAAATCTATGATAGTTATTGATTATTTTATAGATGTTCTAGAAGGCTTCAAGAAATTCAAACACCCTATGGAGTGGTTCAATGCATCTAGACACTTGAGGAAGGCTCTTGAATGAAGAGAAATGTCTCTTGGATAAGGGAATTTGTCTTTTGGAGTGAACAAGTGTGTCTCTTAGGAAAAAGGAGGGAATTTTTGAATTTCTTTAGAGAATAGGGGCTGACACCACTCTTGATAAGTCTAGTGAGGTCTTGGAGTTTGTGGCATGTGGAATCTTTGGAGAAGAGTAGAGAGTTAGGTTTTGGAGAGGATTTTCCTCTCGAGATTTTAAGGAGAGGGAAAGTGAGAGATTTCTTCTACATTATATTTCTAAGAGAGAAATGAGTGTGATTATTAAGAGAGAAAGTGCTTCAAGGGAACTTCAAGGGATTTACTTGAGGAGGAGTGTGAGATAAATTGTGTTATTTCCTTTGTTTATTTTGTAAACTTATTTTTATATATAAAATCCATGTTTTATCGTATCCTTCTCATGAATTCAAAGTAGTCTTCTTTATCCTTCTCCCTACAATGAGATATGGTTTTGTGAAGAATTAATATTATTGTGCAAGGTTTTAAATGTCAATAAGTTGTGATGATTCAAACTTTGATCTTCATTTACTTTCAATCTGACCAATTAAAATGTTAAAATTTGTTGAAAAACATCAGATCCAACAGGGCTATGCTTTCTACAACAAGCTGAGAGTCACATTCAATTTCATGGATGAGAATGTAGTCCATGGGGTTGAGTGTAAGAAAATAGGGACATATATTTTGATGGGCATATAATTGGAGATTTTAAGATGACAGACTAAAATACCCAATTTGGTCCAATAACATGGAAACTAAAGCAAGATTGTTAGCTTTCAGGGAGGGGGAAGTGGAAGCTCTGGAGTGGGAGCCAGTATCCTTTCAGCCTAACCACAAATTTAAGGACCAAACTCTGGATTAAGCAATGTTCTTTATGCACTCAACAGATGGTAAAGAATATGATTGTAATTTAAGGACCAAAGTCTGGATTAACCAATGTTCTTTATGCACTCAATAGATGGTAAAGAATATGATTGCTTCTATTTGACACACACAATTTTATATAATTTTTAATGATTTTAATTACTTAACTAACCATAAACTCATTGTGAAAGGAAATGACACTTTCTTAAATTTGAACTCTTCTTTACAGAATTTTGTTTAGTCTTAGTAAGTTTAACTTTGAAATATAGAAATTAGCTTAGTTAACTTAGTTATTTTAGCTACATTTCATTTAGTATACATTAAATTACTTTAGATTTGTTTTTCTTACTTATGTTTCAATAGTTTGAATGTTGTGTTTTATATTATAATCATAAGAACTTTCACCTCCCTATGGGATCAATACTTAGGACTAAATTAAAGCCCTTTATTACTTGAGTGATACATATACTTGTGTAATTACTAGGATCGACAACTTAAAGATTTTAAAATATAAAACTATTTATACTGAAGTGATTTTTATTGTGATTGATCTACATATTTACTACTTGTGATGTCGTGTGTGTGTTGTAGTATTGAAAGATATTTACAACACATAAATAAAATTTGCATCAAGTTTTTGGCACAGTTGCCAGGTAGATAATGATAAATTACTTTATAATTTAGAAAACTTTGTTTAAACTGAAAAAAATATATTAATAAAAATCATAGTTTAATAAATATTTTTATTTTTATATTTTAGTGTGTTTGGTTGTTATAATTGCTTATTGTGTTTGTGTATGCATAGTTTAAGATATGAAGATTCGGTACCTTATGATTTAGAGTTAGAAAGAACTATTTGAAAATTTCAAAAACAACAATAAGAGTCAAAAAATTTGAACAAAATGGCTACAAACTTAAATAATTCAGAAATTGAAAATGAACCTCATCAAAGACCTTTATGAGATTATGCTAATCCTACAGCAGATGAACTTCACTTGACTATTCTAAATCATGATGTTGCTCCTATCCTGCTGTAGTTACTAATTCATTTGAGCTTAAACTTGCTATTATCCAAATGATATAGAATAACTACTTTGGGGAACACCGCTGAAGATCCTAACGTACATCTTGGTAGTTTTCCAGAATTGTGTGTTGTATTTACATATGATGGAGTGTCGAATGATGTCGTCAGACTTAGACTTTTTCATTTTTCATTAAGGGATAAAGCTAAGATGTAGTTAAGCTAGTTAGCACCCGGATCTATCAGAATTGGGGGAGAATCATCAGAAAAATTTTTATCTAAATATTTCCCACCATAAAAAACAGAATTGGGGGAGAATTATCAGAAAAATTTTTATCTAAATATTTCCCACCGTAAAAAACTGCTAAGTTAAGTCAGTTTGAAGGGGAATCAATTTATGAAGCATGGGAAAGATTTAAAGATCTCCTTAGGAAGTGTCCACACCATGTGTTTCCAGATAAATTAATAATTCAAACTTTTTATAATTGATTGGTTAGATCTTTTAGATAGTTGATCTCTTAGATCTATAATTGACGTTGCTGCTGGTAGATCGTTGATGTCAAAACCATTTGATAAAGCATATTCTTTAATTGAAGAGATGACTACTAATAATTTTCAATGTCCCTCTAAAAGGGTAACTCTAAAAATAATAACAAGTATTCATGATTTTGATACAATATCTATTTTATCTTCACAAATTATTGTAATATCAAAGAAGATTGATCAATATGAGATGAATTATTATCAGACACTTCTTGTGCTTGAGGAAAATTCATTCGGACAAATGATAGATTCTCAATCATCATATGAAGCTTTAAATGCAATAAATAACCAAACTAATAATCCCTATTCAATTTACTATTATCTTGATTGGAAAAATCACCCTAATTTCAGTTGGAATAATAATAACTCTAATAATGTAAATTCGTAATGGGAGAACAATCCTGCAAACCAAAGGGAAATTCCAAAACCAGGGAAATTCTAACTATAAACCTTATTATCCTCTAGTTTTATAGCAATTCATAAATTAAGGTGAAGAAGTTTTCAATGGAAGAATTAAAATTGCAAATGAGAAATCAATTATAAAGTCAAAGGGTTGCAATTAAAAACATGAAAAATCAGTTGTAATATATTGCTACTACACTTAACAATAGACCTCAAAGAACTTTGCCTGTAACGTTGAAGTTAATCTTAAACATTAGAATAAAGAGCAAATTAAGGCTATTTAACTGACAAGTGGAAATAATTAGGATCAAAAGTTCAAAAAGAGATTGAATTTGAGAGAGAAGGGGTGGAAAATGAAAAGTCTAGCGAAGATTTTCATCTTGATTCAAAATAAACAATTAAACCAATGAAAATTACTGTAAAAAGCCGACCACCTCCATTTCCTCAAAGATTGAAATAGTATAACAGAGATAACTAATTTACAAAATTTTTCGTAATATTGAGGAAATTAACTATAAACATTCCATTTGTTGAAGACCTAGAAGAAATTCCAAGCTATGTGAAATTTTTGAAGAATATACTTAATAAAAAAAGGAAGTTTAGAGATAATGAGACTATTGCACTTAGTGAGGAGTGTAGGAAAAAGATTCCTGAAAAATTTAAAGATCTTGGTAGTTTTACTACATAATTCAGAAAAATATTCCTGAAAAATTTAAAGATCCTGGTAGTTTTACTATTCCTTGTGCTATTTGCGAATGATTTTTTGCAAAAGCTTTATGTGATTTGGGAGCCAGTATTAATCTTATGTCTCTATCAATTTTCAAAAGGTTGGGTTTAGGAGAAATTTCACCTACTACTGTAACTCTTTGGTTAGTTGATCTTTGGTTAGTTGATCTTTTAATTACCTATCTTAAAGGAGTTATAGAAGATGTATTGGTGAAAGTTGATAAATTTATCTTTCTTGTGGATTTTATTGTGTTAGATACAGAGGAAGATAAAGAAATTCCTATCATTTTATGGAGTCCATTTTTTTGCCACTAGAAGGACCTTTGATAGATGTGCAAAAAAGTGAGTTAACAATGAGAGTTAGTGATCAGGAAGTTATATTTAATATATCAAAACCAATGAGATACCCAACAAAATGAATGCTTGAGAATGGATATTAATGATTTTTTAAGCAATGAATATTTCACAGATTCATTTGAAAAGAAAACTAAAGAAGAAAATTTGGTGTATGAAGATGAGGATATAATTCATAATAAATGTATAGAAGTGAGTAATGAAGAATTGGATTATGTTTAATAATAATTTGAATTGTTAGATACTACACATAATAATAATAATATGATTTCTTCAAGTGTAAAACCTCCTGTCGGCGTTATTTCGGGGATGGTTTGGTTGTGGGGTTGCCCATAAGAAGCTGTCGGTCACCTGAATCGAAATCCCGTCGCCCGCTTAGAAAGGACGTTGAAGTATGAAATCAAACTGACCCCATATTTTTTGTAGTTTAAAATGAAAGAGCACTATAACTCAAATCCTGTATCTATCCCGAAGGATAAACACAAGAATTGAGGATGAGGCTCGATCAAATAAACTAAGGAAAGTATGACGTCAGTTTGGTCTGCGAAACCTTTGTATT
>NW_018252790.1:6642-6848 GCF_001263595.1 Phalaenopsis equestris
GCAAGGCTATGCAAAGGCCTAAAGATAAGGTGAGCATTTACGTTGCATAAGCAAGCAACCTCGAAGTCCTATGACTTTGTTGTTTAGGTCTAAGGAAGGAAGATTGGTTTAGCTGGGGAAGAAAGATTTTGTTGTTGAAGATGGCTGTGATGCCCACCAAGCTAGCTCCATGCTCCTGTTGCGACGAGTTTGAGTTATCTAGTGTG
>NW_018252791.1:0-804 GCF_001263595.1 Phalaenopsis equestris
GCTCCCACGTTCCCCTCGCTTGAGGACTAACATCTCCGCTTCAGTTTCTAAACCCTAGGATCAAATTGGGGATTTTAGTCTGTCACCCTAAAATATCCAATTCTACACCCATCAAATTATATTTCCCTATGTATTTTCACACAACTCCCATGAATGTCACCATCCATAGAATTTGAATGTGGTTCCACTTTGTTGAGAATTACACCGCCCTTTCGGATCAATGAAATTATAACAAATTTTAACACTACAACGGGCCCTTGTTAAAATTTAAATGAAGTGCAAGTAAAAACCATCACATTTATAATTAAATCTTCTTCCAAAAAACATCCCAAAATCCTAAACATGGATTCTACTCATTTCAAAAGAAAAGTAAAGTGAAAACAATGGCATAATCTTCTCATGTCTCTATTTCCAAAGAAGAAGAAAGAGTAATAGAAGCTCATCACAAAGCACGAAGAAAACAAAACGGAAACTTCATTTAACCAAAGAAAATCCACTAGATAAGTGTTTACAAAAATCAAAAGATAATCAAGAACACAATACTTAGCTTTTTCCCTTTGAAAGAAAGACGAATATCTCTCCCACAAAGTCTGTCGTCGATCCATGCAATGCTAGAACATCTCCTTACAAATTCTCTCAAAATCTGCTCTCAAACTCTCCCAAAAAGATAGAAATCTACATTTCTACTCCTATTCTAAAAACCTTAAAATTTCTCCATACTTTTTCTAACATTCCAATCACAAAAATCCCACCTTTTCGAACCTAAATCCGTTTTTTAAAGTGTAGGGACGAAGTTTGAAGAGT
>NW_018252791.1:946-4744 GCF_001263595.1 Phalaenopsis equestris
CAGGAAAACCTCCCCGTCAGTGCCGTTTTGGCCGCCGTCGGCGAGCAGACTGTGCAACTCCACCGTTTGGCTCCGCTTTAGCTCAATTTCGCCCCATTTCAGTTGTGTTGTGTTCCTAACAGATAGCCCTAAAAAATAAGCATGAAAACAACCTTCCTTTAAAGTGTAATGTCATTTAAAAATATGCAAGATGTGTAAAATAGATTAAGCATCGAAAGACTTATCGAAAGGTGACTGGGCAAAATTTCATTTCTTGCTCGTTTTTGCTCCAAATTGCACCGTTTTTGTATCTTTTTCTCCAAAAGTCCATTTCTTGTACCAGAAACCAAAAACATGCAAAATACCATCCTTTAAAGAGCAATTTCATTAGAATTAAGCATAAAATGTATATGAAAAATCAAGCATTTTTTTTAGGTGTGTCAAGACCCCTAAACTTAACTGTTACTTGTCCTATATGTTAACTTGTGGTTGTGGGTTTCAGTAGAGTTTCCTATAATTTTGTCTCAAAAATTTTATAGTGTAACTTAGGAGAAATTCTTGCAAATCAACCTAGAATTAAAGTGTAAGAATATCCCATATTCAACTTAGGAATCCTGATTTTCTATTTACTTAAAAAGTTATTGAAACATGCAAACTAAATATTCATAGAAAGTATAAAAATAAAATTTGAGCACCTTATCTATACCAATTTGACCAATACCTTTAAATAAGAATAAGCTTAGGATTGTTTCTAAGTCTTTTCATTTAAAAAAATTCAAGTGAAACCAATTTTTTATTAGGCTTCTCCTCAAGCTTCTCCTCAAGCTTCTCCTCACATATTTTCTTTTGACTTTTCTTTTTCTTTTCTTTTTCTTTATGGATTATTTTTCAATCCTTTCTTTTTCTTTTCTTTTAGGATCTTTTTTATCCTTTTTTAACATTCCTTTCCTTTTTTTCTTCATTGCTTTCCTTTTTCAATCCTTTCCAATTTTTTATTAGGCTTCTCCTCAAGCTTCTCCTCAAGCTTCTCCTCACATCTTTTCTTTTAGGATTATTTTTCAATCCTTTTTTCTTTTCTTTTCTTTTCTTTCCTTCACTTTTTAACTCAAAACTTTCCTTCACTTTTTAAAAGTGTAAGTATTGGTTTGAAAAAGGTTTCAATAAAGGATCAATTCTCAAAAAGTATAAATCTAAGAATTTTAGCTTTTCAAATATTCAACTCTTTTCTACCATAAATAGCAAAATCATTTTCCTAAAGTTTCCTACAAAATATCTTAACTCTGGAAAAGTTTCTTCACAAAGGATTTCAACTAAATTATTTTTCTAACATTCCTAAAATCAAAGTTATAGTAACCTAAAGATAACAACACATGCCACAACTCATTTTAAAAGTGATATCAAATTAAATACAGGTTACTGAGGACAAATAAAGTTAACTTTGAAAGTTATTTTTCTTTCTCCCCCCAAACTTAAATTTTTAAATATTTTGCAATTAATTCTATAAAATGTAACAGGAAGAAAAAATAAAAATTAAATCTACTTACTACTACAATATCCTATCAAATTCATATACATGCATAATTAGGATAGAATGACAACATAAGAAAGTAAATCTAGCCTAAAACATGCATGCAATAATTTTAAACTAAAAGGAAGTATATTCACTGTAAAATTTTATTTTTCTACCTACCCCCAAACTTGATTTTTACCTTGTATAAAATTTAGTGCAAAAAATATAAGTAGGAAGAAAAACAGTTTAGAAATTCTATCTACCACAAATTTCTATCAAAAATATCTACAATTATTTATTAGGATAGAAAACATGTAGTAGAAAGTAAATTTAAACTAAACATGCTAGAATAAAATTAACTAAACAAACTTCTAACTAGCATAGCATGGATCAGCATTGGAATATAAAAATGGTGTTTAAGTCTTATAATTTGTAACACAAACACAAACACAAACACAAACACACAAACAATATAAATGAGGTAAATTCTTCCTCCATCTCATTGCATCTCCCTAACTTACTTCCAATTTCTAACGGAATCCCTACACAAATATATTGGGTGCTAATAAATGATTTTATAGATTCTGGTCCCAAGGATAAGTTTATCCCTGAAATATTGGTTCTCGAGCACCAAGAACAGACATCACCATATCCCAATAATTAAGCACCTCTAGCAGTTATAAGTACAATGTAAAATCATCCATAAGTTACTCATCAAAGAGGTTTGTGACTCCTATTAAATGAAAATAAAGTCCAGGAAACAAAGTAACAAAAATGAGATGGAACTATCGCTGTAAAAATTCATAATGTCTTTTGTAAAACTCAAGTCCGGGTGAGACCCGAGTTGTAGTGGGCTCGTCAATCCAACTACTACAAGAGAACATAGAAGTCTAACCATAATAAGAATTTAATGAATCATCTCTCACCCTCATGACACACAAAAGTAAATCAAACCACTTACAATCCAAACATATACCAAACATCAAACAAATTGATCAATCCACACTAAAGCAACCACAATACAACACTCACAATCATGACTCTTAAGCAAACTAAATCAAACCACACAAATAACTGTGGGTTGCCTCCCATAAAGCGCTTGGTTTAACATCACTAGCCCAAGAAATGATTTCACCTGGATCAAAATTCCAATTAAGTAATCCTTTTTCAATCGTCCAATCTTTTTCAGATCCAGGGAATACTATAAAATCCTCAACTTTTAATTTTTCATACAACTCTTCCTTATCATATTGATTTTATCATTGTTCCTCATATTTCTTTCTAGATCCAATATTCTTCTATTGATTTCCTCAATTTGCATATTAATATGGTCCTTGAAATTTATAAGAAATGGATCTTTATATGATAATTCAAGATCTTCCAAATTTTGGATCAGATTCTATCTCGATAATTCAGATTCTGGATCAAAATCTTCTATGTTACTCTTCTATTTCAAGTTATCTTCCAATTTTTCCCCTCAATATCGAGTAAATGGTGGAGGTTGTCTTTCTATATCTATCTTAGTTGAGGAAATAAGTTTTTCTGATTCCATAAGAATTTCTTTCATTGGACTTTCAATATCCTTATCTTCTTTCCTCAACTCAAAGTTTTTTTGAAATATATCCTCAAATTCTCTTCCAATACTTAGTTCAATAATTTTATCTTATTCATCATTCAATTCAGGTTTTTCTTGTCAGGTTTTTCTTGTGATTGAGTGATTGAGTCAAATCTATATATATAAAGACTGGAGGTGTAGATGAATTCTGTAAATTGGAAGACTTTAAAAAATTATAAGGTACATTCATCTTAAGTTCATAAGATTTCTCAACATATGGATTAAAAGTACTATTTTTGCTAACATCCATCATTTCACACCTCTCCTGAACATACATACAGTCTTCTATAAACAATATTTTAGACTCGTCATGAAAGCCCATTTCGATCTCATCTGTTAATTTACTCTCAAAACTTTTCTGGAAATAGTTTTTACTTAGATAATCAATTTCATCCATCTAAAAACAATCATCATCTTTTCTCTCAGTTGGATATTTCATAACCTTTAAAACATCAAAAGTGGTTTAATGGTCATTAATATTCATAGTTAACTTTTATTTTTGCACATCTATCATAGTTTGTCCAGTAATAAGAAAAGGTCTCCCCAAAATAATAGGATATTCTTTATCTTTCTCCATAACTAATACAATAAATTCCATAGGAAAGATAAATTTATCCACTTTAACAAGAACATCTTCTATAATCCCTTTTGGATAAATGATAGATTGATCAGTTAACTGAAGAGTTATAGTAGT
>NW_018252791.1:4986-21568 GCF_001263595.1 Phalaenopsis equestris
TGTCTAAGTCTTTGAGGAAATGGAGGTGGTGGTCTTTCCAAACTAATTTTAGTTGGAGATATTAATTTTTTCAAATCCTTAGAAACATGTTCTTCAGGTCTTTTAGTTTCCTTTGTTTCTCTCGCAACATTTTTCTCTTTTCTAACCACATCCTCTATCTCTCTTCCACTTTTTAATTGGACAGCTTCTACTTGTTCATTAGTGTTTCTTTAGGGTTGATCTCATTGTTGCTTGGAAGTGTTCCTTGGGGTTTATTGCTAAGTGAATTAGCAATTTGTCCCAGTTGATTCTCTATGTTTTTAATCACAACAATTTTACTTTGTAACTAGTTTTCCATTTGCAGTACCACTTCTTCCATAGACGTCTTCTTATTCTCAAATTGTTGATCATTGTTAGATTTCGGTGGATATGAAGGTCTATAGTTTGTGTTCCCCAGATTATTACAACTTCCATTAAGATTTGCATGATTATTTTCCCATTGTTCATTTCCACCCTAAGTAGTATGACATTATGATTCTAGTTAAAATCAGGATGGTTCTCCCAACCTGGGTTGTAAGAGTTAGAGTACGAGTTGTTTATGGTATTTAAAGCATCATATGATAAGTTAGAATCAATCATATGCCCTAATGAACTTTCCTCACTTACTGGAGTGAGTTGAGGCTGGTTCATTCCAAATTGGTCCAACTTCCTTGATATTGCGGCAACTTGAAATGCAAGAATTGTAATCACATCTGAATCATGAACACTGGCTACTTTATTATGATTTACCCATGTAGAGGGCCATTGAAATTCGTTTGCAGCCATATTTTCAATTAACACATACGCACGCATAAGGTTTTTCAAATGGTTTTGACATTAATGATCCACCAGCAGCAGCATCAATTATAAACCTAAGGGAATCTACTAACCCATTAAAAAAAGTTTGAATGATTAGCCAATAAGTTAGAGCATGATGTGGCCACTTTTTTAGGAGTTCCTTAAATCTTTCCCAGGCTTCGTATATTAACTCCCTTTCATCCGGTGAAAAATGTACCATTTTTTCTCTAACCATGACTCGATCAACTTCTACCTAAAGAAGGTTTGCATAAAACTCCCTAACTACAGAAATAACAGCCACAACAGAGAAACAGCAGAATCATTCTCATTATCGGAGAACGATCAGATATTCTATGAATCCACCTAAATTTTTGAAACATCGCTCCTGGTTACGTTTTCATGATTGCAGAGCATCACTATACCTATCATGAGCTTTCAAACTCACAAACTTGCTTGAATGAAAGGGGCTTTTTCCTTTACTCCTCTTCATTCTTGGTGCCATTCTACAAATTTCATAAATCTCCATAAAAACATCAAAAATCAAGTCTAATCTACTAAACTTAACTTCTATAAGCATAAACTACACTTTCTATGCAATTTTCATAGACTTTTATTCACTCTTCACCATGAATAGTGACTTGTAGATTCTTTTAAATGTACTCAAAATACATGGTGAAAATCCAAAATTTTCACATAGAAGTGAAGCTCTTCCCTCAAGAAATCCAAATCTAGCAAATTTTCCCCAATTCCACCAAGAAATCTCCACAAAATTGCATGTCTAGAATTCCAAATCACGAAGTTGAGATGTTGAAGTTGACGACGAGAGTAAAAATGGTTATTTTTTGGGTTATTTTTCACTTTTAACCGCTCGCGAATCGAATTTCATGAACTGGCACTTACGCATGGATTAGTGGTGCTTAGACATTTGCCTCTCGGGTTACATTATGCTTAAGCTTTAGAATGTGGTTCTTAGGCAATAGTGCACGATTTTTGATATTTTTGAACTTAAGTACAATGCACTTTTAGCCTAAGTATACCACCCCTAAATGGTCTCATAACACTTAAACGACAATTTTCCTCTTCCTTAACTCTCCTCTCTCTCAAAATTCTCCAATATAACTAATTCAATTTGAGGCTAAAAATAAAACAAATTTTCATAAAACAAACATGTACATTCATTCATAAACTAGTACAAGTACATCTAACACTTAATTCTCACTCCAAGTAGTCTCGAATGAGAAAATCTTCTAAATACAAACAGTAAACAATCTAACGTAAGCTCCAAAAATAGTTTTTAACACTTAACACATTAAACAACGACTCCTAACAAACAAACTTTAACACAAAAATAAATAACATTCTTCATTTGTTGGGACAAATTTTGGCCTTTCATTAGTCTCTCCTTGGGCAATCCGAATATAAAGTTGTTAAAACAGACGGTGGTGAGAAGCTCTGATATTATCTTCTTCAATCAATTTATGTTTAAGATTCATCTCTTTATCTGCTACCTCTATATAACTAGTATGGCTAAATTTCATTTTCAATTGCCATCCAATATGCTCTAGATGTGCATGAATCCTAATTACCTTTGTCTCATGTAAAGCCATGCTAGTCTCAATTTTGTTGATCTTTTCTAATATTCTTCAATACTAACGGCTAAGAAATCATTAGACATCTCTTGTGCACTTTGACTAATGAATCTCTTCCTCATGGTCTCTTCATTTTTTTTCAAATCCATCTCCCATGAAAACATTTTCTCTAAGTCTCTCTTTCTCTTAGAGTTTAGGGCTAAAAAAAATTTTGTGGTAAGGTTCCATAAAAAAACTCTTCTATTTATAGGCCTTAATCCCTCAAGTAACTTCTAGGCATGTTTTAGTCAACCAATTGGTGGTTAAAACTTCTAGAATCTGAATTTTGCACATGGTTTATAACTCCCACGCTTAAGCGTTGAATATTGGCGCTTTAGCGCCAGTGCTCAATTTTGCACCAGTCAACTTAACGTCGAAATTCTCATTTTAGCATGTCTAGATCACTAAATAAAGTCTTAAAATCAATACTAACACATAATAGTCTCAATAATACTACCTCTAATTTTTTAATCACACACAAACAACATTCAAAGTAAAACACACTGATAACTATGGGTTGCCTTCCACAAAGCACTTGGTTTAACGTCGTCGGCCCGATGTAACCAGTGTTTTTTCTTGTTGACCCAACATCATTCAATCTTTAAATTTATGTTGATTCCCTACTAAATAGCATTTCGGTCTGTGGTCATTCATTTTAAATATTTTCTCAGTTTTAGGATCTTTAATATCCACAGTTCCATGCGGATAACTTTTATAACACCAAATGGGCCCATCCTCCTGGAATTATGTTTACCTCAAAATAATATTAACCTTGCATTATATAGCCCTTGCTAAAAATTTTTAATAAGAATCCTTCGATCATGCCACATCTTCATCTTTTCGTTATAAATCTTAGCACTCTCGTAAGATTCATTTCATATCTCTTCAAGCGCATTTAATTGCAATAATCTATTCTCACTAGCATATTTTAAATTATAATTGAACTCTTTAATTACCTAATATGTTTTATGCAATATGTTTTATGCTCAAGTTCACTCAAGTTCAATTGGTAAATGACAAGCTTTCCCAAATATTAGCCTATATGGGGACATTCCTATAGGATTTTTATATGCAGTCCTATCTGCCCGCAAAGCATAGTCAAGTTTCATTGACCAATCTATTTTTGTTTGATTCACATATTTTTCCATAATTCTTTTAAATTTCTAATTGGATAATTCAGTCAAACCACTTTTCTGAGACTGATAAGTAGTAGCAATTCTATGGTTTATATGATATTTCTTTAATAATTTCTCCATTATGTCATTTCTGAAATGACTTCCCCTATCACTTATGGTCACTCTCAGCATCCTAAATCTATAAAATATGTTCATTTTCAAAAATTTTGCAACACTTTGAGCATCACATTGAGGTAAAGCAACAACTTCTATTCATTTGGATACATAATCTACTGTTAACAGTACGTATAAATTTCTGAAAGATGGTATAAATGGTCCCATGAAATCTAATCCCCAAACATCAAATATTTCAAATTTTAGCATATAATTGAGGGGCATCTCATTTCTTCTAAAAATATTACCTACTCATTGACATATATCACAAGTTTTTATATAAGAATTAACATCACTAAAGATGGTAGGCCAATAGAATCTAGATTGTAAAATTTTGTATGATGTTTTATCAACACTAAAATGTACCCTAAAATCAGAATTATGACATTTTTTGATAGTTTCATACGTTTTTTCTAAAGGTACACATCTTCGAATAATCAAATTCTTTCCTTGTTTATATAGAAAAGGGTCATCCTAAAAATAAGTTTTAGCTTCATAAATAAATTTTCTCTTCTGTTGGTATGTCATTCCATAGGGTATAATATCACTAACATGAAAGTTCAGAAAGTTCACAGAAAGTTCACAATGTCGGCATACCACGGAACATGCCACTTATTAATACTTAAAAATTTTTCATCTAGAAAATGTTCATTAATTTCTTTCTCAAAATAGAGTATTTTTTCTAACTCAAGTCTAGACAAATGATCAACAATTTAATTTTTAGTTCCCTTTCAATCACTATTTTAAATTCAAATTCTTTCAATAGAAGAATCCATCTTATAAGTCTAAGTTTAGCATCCTTCATTTTCAATAAATACTTAATAGTAACATGATCTGTGTGCACTACGTAATGGTTCCGATTAAATATGATCTAAATTTATCAAAGGCATATACTATTGCTAATCATTTAAAAGGCATATACTATAGTAACTTAAGTATGACAAAGGCATTCAAATTGTTTAATTAATTTGAGTTTCATTAAGAGTTTTACTAGCATAGTAAATTATTTTGAAAATTTTATCATACCTTTGTCATAAAACAGCTCAAATAGTATAATCACTAGCATCACATATCAGTTTAAAAGGTCTTCCCCAATCTGGTGAAACTATAATTGGTGTAGTGACTAATTTTTCTCTTAATAACTCAAAAGCTTTTAAGCACACTTCATTAAAATTGAAAATTGCATCTTTCTCCAATAAATGGCATTAAGGCTTAGAAATTTTCAAAAAGTATTTAATATATTGTCTATAGAACCCACCATGTCCTAAAAAACTCTTAATTTTCCTTACATTTGTTGGATAAGGTAAATTAACGATCATTTAAATTTTAGCAGGATCTACTTCCATACCATTTTTTGATATTTTATGTGCTAATACAATTCCTCCTGCTACCATCAATTGATATTTTTTCCAATTAATGACTAAATTTGTTTCTTCACAACACTTAAGAACTTTTGATAAATGTTCTAGACATGAGTCAAATGAAGTTTCAAACACTGAAAATCATCCTTAAAGACTTCAATCCCTTTTTTAATTAAATCACAAAAAATTGTGTCATTATACATCTTTAAAAAGTAGCAGGGGCATTACATAAACCAAAGGGCATTCTCTTAAAAGCCAATGTACCATACAGATTGGAAAAGTTTTTTTCTCTTGATCCTCAGGAGTTATTTAAATTTGGTGATAACCAATATAATCATCCAGAAAAAAAATGTTTTTATGCCAAGCTAGTTTACCCAGCATTTGATCTAGAAAGGGTAATGGGAAATGATCTTTCCTTGTGGCAAGAATTAATTTTTTACAATCAATGCATATTCGCCACCCTGTAGCTTGTCTAGTAGGAATTAAATCGTTACGTTCATTCATAGTCACCATTACTTTTCCTTTCTTAGGAACTCAGTGAATTGGACTAACCCATGCACTATCTGAAATAGGGTAGATAATTCTAGCATCTAACCACTTTAAAATTTCTTTCTTAACAACTTCTTCCATTATAGAATTCAATCTACTTTAAGGATCAACCCTGGGTTTGCAGTTCACTTCCATATGAATTCTATGCATACAAATTGAAAGACTGATTTTTTTAATATTACCTATTGTCCATCCAAATGCTTTCTTAAAATTTTTCAAAATTTTAATCAATTTTCTTCTTCTTCCACAGTTAACTTTGAGGAAATTATAACTATTAAAGTAGAGGAATCACATAAAAAGGCATATTTTAAATGATCAGGAAGTAATTTCAACTCAAGTTCTGGAGGTTTTTCTATTGATGGAAAAAATGATTTATCTTTTTCTATGGTGTCCAAAATTTTAAAAATTTCTCGAACATAGTTTGAATTCTCCTTCAAAACATCTTCACATTGATCTAATTCCTCTTCTTGCTCGATTCCAAATCTTTTACTTCAGATTTTTCTTTATAATTAGTTTTGAAATGGCATTCACTCAAATATCTTATAACATCCGTTCTATAGCATTCATCATCTTTACCTTTTACAAGATATTTCATTGATCTTGAAATGTTAAAATCAACAGTTTGATCATTGACGCGTATTATTAATTCCTCTTTCTGCACATCTATCATTGCTCTTCCTATGGCTAGGGAAGGCCTCCCCAAAATGATAGTTATCTCTTTATTTTCCTCTATATCCAGTATAATGAAATCAATAGGGAAGATAAATTGATCCACTTTCACTAGGACATCTTCTATAACTCCTCTATGGTAAGTTATAGAATAATCTGCTAAAATCTAACTCCTATCTTACGTGGAATTATAAAGTTACCAGGATCTCTAAGCTTTTCAGGAAGCTTCTTCTGAATAATTGGACTGCACTACTCACTATATGCAACAATATCATTATCTTCAAACATCCTTTTCCTGTTGAAAATATCCTTCATAAACTTTACATAGCTTCGCATTTGTTCTAAGGCTTCAACAAATGAAATATTAATTGTTAGCTTCTTAAAAATTTCTAGGAATTTTGAAAATTTTTTATCCAACTTCTATTGACAAGTCTCTAAGGAAATGGAGGTGGTGGTTTTTCAAAGTTAACTTTAAGTGGAGAAATAGGTCTTTCAAAATCTTTTGGAGTGTCCTCTTTTGATTCTTCAATTTCTTCTCTCCCTAATTCATTTTTTTTAGCCCTACCTTCCAACTCTCTTTAGCTTCTATGTTGAACGGCTTTTACTTGCTCTTTATTCTAGTTTTTAGGGTTTATTTGAGTATTACTAAGAAGTGTTCCTTGGGATCTATTACTTAATGAATTTGCAATCTACCCAAGTTGATTCTCAATATTTCTAATTGTAACTCCTTAACTTTGTAACTGATTTCCCATTTGTAACACCACTTCTTCTATAGATAAATTAAATTGTGGATTACTATTGATACCTGAAGGATAAGTAGATCTATAATTATTATTCCCTTGGTTGTTCTAATTTCTCAATGGTTTTCCTTAATTTTTCCCCATCGATGATTATTACCACCCGTAGTATTTTTCAAATTAAAGTTGAGATGGTTCTTCCAACCTCGGTTATCATAATTTGAATATGGGCTATCCTGCTTGTTATTTATGCCATTCAAAATTTCTAATGATTCTTGAGAATCTACCGTATGGTCTAATGAATTCTCTTCAAACATGGATATAGGTTGAGAAAAATTCATTCCAAATTCGTCTAACTTCCTTGAAATTGCAGCAACTTGAGCAGCAACTTGATTTGCTTGAAATTGCAGCAACTTGATTTGCTAACATAGTAAATGCATTAAATTCATGAATATTAGTTACTTTCTTTAGATTTACCCTCTCAGAAGGCTATTGAAAATTATTAGTAGTTATTTCTTCAATTAAAGCATAAACGTCATAAAATGGTTTTGACATCAATGAACCACCAGCAGCAACATTGATAATAGATCTAAGAGATCCAGCTAATCCATTATAAAAAGTTTGAATTATTAACCAATCTGGTATAGCATGGTGTGGATACTTTCTTAAGAATTCTTTAAATCATTCCCATGCTTCATAAATAGATTCCCCTTCAAACTGATTAAAAGATGTAATATCATTTCCAAGCTTAGTAGTTTTTTATGGTGTAAAATATTTAGCAAGGAATTTTTGTGCTAAATCATCCTAAGGTCTGATAGATCTAGGTGCTAACAAATTCAACCACATCTTATCTTTATCCCTCAGTGAGAAAGGAAATTACCTAAGTCTTATGACATCATCTGATACACCATCATATTTAAATATAGCACACAATTCTAGAAAATTGATAAGATGTAAATTTAGATCTTTAGTTGGTGATCCCCAAATTGATTATTTAATACCATTTGGATAATAGCAGGTTTAAATGAATTAGCAACTACAGTAGGTTTTTGAATACTATAATGAAGTTCATCTACTATAGGGTTGACATAATCTCGTAAAGGTCTAAATATTTGATGAATTTCAGCATTTTGATCATTTTAGTATGTCATTTCTGTATTTTTTTTTATTTTAAAAAATTTTTAATTTTTTTGTTTCTTTAAATTTTTGAACAGTTTTCTCTAATTCAGAATCATAGGGCACTAGTCCTTCAGAATCAGAACTACACATACACTAACATAAAAATAAAAATAAAACAAATTGCACCAAAACACACAAAATAAAATACTATAATAAGATATTCCTACAATAAATTTTAAAGTTTAAATAAGACTTTTTTAAATAGAAATTTACTTTTAATCAAATATTATTTGATTTTTTCTCCGCGGCAACGGCACCAAAAACTTAGATATCATGTTACTGTTTATATGCAAGAGTACAACAAAGTCTTTGATGATATTTTTTACTTATTTTCCTTACTTTGCAACAGAACTAAAAACTTGATTCTGAACCTATAGCAAAAATTAGCAATATGCACAACAAACTTTCAATTTAGAAGGACAATCACTTAAACTTAAAGAATTTTTCATAGTAAGTAAAATTCAAATATTTTTGGTATTTTTGATATATTGACAAAATAATAAAACCTCTAAAGCAAACTTGAGTTTATGTAAAATGAAAGCATTGAATATGAAAATATCTTTCTCCTCATCATGAATCAGTAATAAGTATAGGAATTATGTTGTGGAAGTATGCAAATTGTTGTGTGTCAAATAAGAGCAATAATATTCTTTACTCTTACAAGAGATGCTATAAAAAACATTGGCTAATTTAAAGTTTGACTAATTTTGAAGACCAAACATTGGCTAATTTTGGCTAATTTAAAGTTTGACTAATTTTGAAGACCAACTAGACATGGAAGATACTAGCTCTCACTCTAGAGTTCCCTTGATTCCCTCCACCTGAGGTCTAACATCTCATATCAGAACATAAAACAATAAACCAAGTTGGGGGCTTTAACATGTTACTTTAAAGTCCTCTAACTCTACACCCTTCAAAAATTATTTCCCTATTTATTTGCACTAAAACATATGAATTACATTCTCGTTCGTAAAACCACATGTGATTCTTTCCAATTGTTGATTACGCCAATACAAGCTTCTTACATGTTCTCACAACAAATTTTAACATCTGAATAGGTCAAATCAAGAAGTAAATGAAGTGCATGAAATAAAATCATCACAACTTCTTCTAATAATAAAGATTAATACTCTCCACACCTTCCATCCAACACTTTAAATACTTATCATTTTAACAAGAAAGATAAAGAAAACTACTCAAAATCCATGGAGAAAACAAAACCACGATTTAGTTTAAAAGTAGAAATCATTCTCAAACCAACAAGAAGTCTCGATTAAAACTAAAAGTAGTTTAAAAACAAAAGATAAAAACTTATCTCAAATCCTCCACTAAACTCTTGAAGCTCCTTTAAATCTCTTCTCTTTTACAACAATCTTTACTTTCAAAATAAAACTAAAACAAAAGGGATAAAAAAAAATTTGGTGCCTGAAAATCTCTCCCTTTTTAAGCACTTTTCAGGACTTCAAGCACACATCAAAAAGTCTCAACTTCCTTTTTTTATTAATCTCCAAAAGGTGCCTTGGTAACTCTTCAAAATGTGTCTAAATTTGATGAATTCTCCAAAGCATGCCTCATTTCATAAGTTTCCTAACCATATTTTTGTTTCTAGTGGTCATAACCACCCTCCTTAACCAATAGGTGCCTCAAATGTCTCTTAAAGATTCAACAAAATGAAGTAAACCGTCACATAACTGCCTTTGGCGCTTAAGCGTGGGGCCTCTGGCGCTTAGGTGCGGACTTCTCTATTTCACCGGCGCTAAAGCATTGAATCTGGCGCTTAGGCGCAAAAAAACTTTAGCACAATTTTCACATTTTTGCTCCAAATTTGATCCTTTTTCACTCCTTTTAGCATTTTTCACCTTTTTTACTTGTACCTAAAATAAAAACACACAAATACATTCCATTAAAGTGCAATATCTCAAAAATAGGTATAAAATGTGTCTAAAAATACTACATATTTTAGGTGTATCAATCACCCAGAATAAGACTGGGAATGTTGGGCTGACAAAATTAAGCTAAGCACTTTATGGGACGCAACCCATTTGTATGGTTGTTTAGTTTGTTTTTGAGTTTGTTTTAATTAAGATAGTTCACGTACATTTATGTTTATGTATTTATGTAGTCCATGTATTTGATAAAATATTTAGAAACACTATATTTGCCTAATTTAATGGAAAAATTGAGAATTTATTGGATCGAAATCGAAACGACAAAAATTCTAGAACTAGCTCATGAAGCAGCGTGGATCCAAAAATGTTTAAAACGTCTCAAATGGAGGTTTTTGGTGGTTTCTTCTCCATATAAGTCCTAAAAACAAACTCCAAAACATATTTCACGGGGGAAGAAAGAGGGAGGAGTCATCATTTTTCAATTCCTATGGTTTCCCACTCTAGTAACTCTGCTAGATTTGGAATTTTCAACAGGCGAAAGTTTGTCAGTTTCGATGCACAAAAATTACATGATCGAGTTCTAGTGAGGAATAGGCTTATCAAAGAAAGGGGATTTGTGATTCGAGGATTCCACACGCTGAATACTTGAGTAGAAGAGCTTGGTGTGCGAAGGCGTTGGAAAGTGCTTTGCTACATTACTTTCGCTATTATTCTTCCCGTAGTAAAATAATTTTATGCAAATCTTCATGGGATCAACCAAGGAATGATTTACGTGTGTGGTAGGTTTGTGTAATTTAATTCACTCCTTCAAGAATACTTCAAGAATAAACAAAATGTTTATGATTGAAAAATTGTCTATCTGCCATTATCCAAACTTTACCCCTACAAGTTTTCCTTCATCTAGCACTACCCTATGGATGTGAAAGAGAGAAAATGAATGAACTCTACCACTACCTTACGGATGGAGATGCTAATTGGGAGACTAGAGATGATGGAAATGTAATTTTTCCTTCATCTTTTTTAAATCTAGTTTCAAAAGCCAAGCACTTCTTTATCGCATCGAATTTACTGCCTACCATGAAAATTAGTAAGATCACTAAGGAGAGTGCCATTATGAATTACTGTGTTCAAATCAGAAAACTTATAGAGCCTTGACGCATGATGCACCAAAGGTCCGAACACACTATATTGCCTAGAAAACTATAAAACTGCACGAACAAACTCCATTTTCGCTGTTTGAGTCATCTTCTACCTCAAGACCTTGGTCTAAGGCATCACATTGTGAGCAAAAGAGAAAGATTTAGAAGCTAAAAACTATAGATTTCATCTTCTCTTGGTAAGAGATTCACTTTAACTTATAAAGTTTTTATTTTAACCATGGATTTTTGGAGATCCAAAAATTTAGATTTTTGATGAAAATACTTGAAGAAAACTTATGGTGAAAAGTTTCTTACCAAATAACCTTGCTTGAGGAGTTAGATTTTTGATTTTCTAATTTATTTGGATTATATTTGGATTTTTGTAGAATTTTTGAATGGCTCCCCGAGTTAAGAGAGGAAGGACATCAGAGGATTTCAATGCACGAAGATGTGTTAGTTTCAAAGCCCAACATAGCTGCAATACTCAAATTGAGACCAAGAGAATGATTCAAGAGCAGGCATTTGCAAACCAGGGTGGCGAGGTCAAAAGACTGATTCTTGCCAGGAATTGGGAAATATTCTACTACTTCACTGCCATAACAATTATCTCAATGGTCCGGGAGTTTTATTCTAACCTAAGATTCACTATTGAAGATCACATCCTAGTTAGAGGCAAAAAAGTTGAATGTTCTGCTGATCGGGTCAATACTTCTTATGGTTTGAGGGGTGTATTTTTTGATGAATGTGTTGCATTTGTGATGATTGACTCATCACTGGAGGAAGTGATTGCATTTTTTACTGATGGAAGAGGGGAATGGAAGTTTAAAAATAACAAGATAGTTAACTTTCCTGCTTCCATGTTGACTATTCAGTAAAAAATATAGCACCACTTCATTTCTGTTAGACTGTTGTAACCAAATCATTTGACTGATGTTACTAAAGATAGAGTTGTACTCAACTATTGCATTCATAACATGAAGGCAATAGATGTGGGTGCACTTATAGTTCAACATGCTCGAAGTATTGTTGGTTTTTATATAGACGGAGGATTGTGATACCCTGCCTTGATTTTCACTCTATATGAACAATCAGGAGTAGAATCTCATAGAAATGAAGAGAGATTGCCGCCACAAAATCTGATCGAGAGACATATGATTCAATGATTAGAATTATTTGTTGAGTCTAGAAGTGGAAGATGGGATAGACCCTCTACATCTGCTGCAGGGGCATCTACTTCTAGATCTGTATCACTTGAAGGTATTATAAGACCAACTGATGGTATTATAGACCAACTGATGAATCAATAGATGGATATAATAAATATTCAAACTCAGTTGGGAGAGATAGGAGCGAGGATTGCATATAATGATGAATATCAGCAAAGGAGAGTTCAGCATGATATAGATTTTCATGATTTTCAAAATGTCATGATAAGACACCTTAGGGGTGAACCTAATGTGGACTTTCCTGCTTGCCTCAGTTTCACTCCCTATACTCCCATTCATGATGATGATGATGATGAAGAAGAAGAAGAAGAATCAGATGATGAAGAGGAAGGAGATGAAGATTTATGTTTTATGAATCTTGCTTAGTTGTTTTGATGTCTGTTTGTTGTATGTGCTTGTATTGGGATGTACTTTTATTTGAAACTTGTTGTAGTAAAAGACTTCTTATGTTGTGTTGTGAATTGAATCTGTAATGGTAATTGTAGACTTTCACTTAATCTGTATTTTTAGTACTTTCAGTTTACTTTCTTAGTTTAGTTTTTTTAGTTTTTGTATTTATGTTTTTAATTCTCAGCAAGTTCTCTAGAATATATTATGCTTTATTTAATGTTTTAGAGCTTGTATGTAGTTTTACAGCTTGTACCTATAGTATACCAGAGCCCAGCTTCATAGTCAGAAATCCTCTACAGGTCTTCTTTTAATTTTCATGCATTTATTGTTTTCTTTCACATATTAAATTTTATATTCAAAATATTTTTAAAGTCATTTATAAACTTAAGTTTGGAGGAAACAAAAATTTATTTTGAAAAGGAGTAAACTATCCTTAAGTAATTATATTTTTAAAAATTAATTTAACATGGCCTGGGATATTAAGATTTAACTTTAAATGACTATACTTCTATTTATAAGTATTATGGTAAATTTAGATAAAGTGTTTTTAATAATGAAGGCCAACTGTAATATTGAAGATATTTGATATGATAGGATAAGACTATGTTTTTCAATTTAAATGAAATAGTATTTTTAAAGTGTTAAGAATTTTAGAGTTTCATGTAAGAATAAAGGAATGAGACTTTATGAAAAATCATAAACTAATATGAATTTATAAAGTAAAGAAAGGGATAGAGTTTTGACTTTAAGAAGAGGATAGTTACGTTCAAAATCATTAAAGACTCTCTAAATATAGTAATCCTCACTTGGAAAAAGAAAAGAGAAGAAAGGATTGAAAAGATCCTAAAAGAAAAGAAAAAAAAAGAAAAAAAAAAGAAAAGAACAAATAAGTGAGGAGAAGCTTGAGGAGATGCCTAATAAAAAATTGGCTTCACTTGAATCAACTTAAGGAAGGAACTTTAGTACATTTTCTAAACTTATATTGGAGTATTAGTAGCATTCCTAGTATAGTTTTCATGAAGTTCTTTTTAATATGAATGTTCTAAATGTCCTTAATATCTGAATTGCAATTCTTCTTGAAATGAATAGAGATTCAAAAATCTTAAATTTGATTGCTTAGTATTTCTAGACTTAGAACTTGAATCTATGTTATTAAAGGATTTTTTTTAGATATTTTTATTCTATTTATTAAACTAAAGGATATAAGTATTAAGTTAATCTATATTCTAAGCCATAATCTTTTATGTAATAAAAGTGTTACTTGAGGATAAGTAACATTTAAGTTTGTGGGATTTTGATACACCAAAATAATATATTGTTTTAAGTACCTATTTTATGTTTGTTTTTGGTGGTATTGCACTTTAAAGAAGGCTATTTTTGTGTTTTTGTTGCATGTATATCATTTTTAGGCATTTGGAGCAAAAATGGAAAAAAAAGGATGAAATTTGGAGCAAAAAGAGCCAATTTTGGATTCTGGTGCATTACGCACCAGATTAGCGCATCTAAAGAGCTAGTGCGTCATGTGCTAGATTAACACATGATTTGCCAGAGAAAATTATTTCAAATTAAGGCGATTCAAGATGATATTTGCGCAAATTTTCAAATGGACACTTGTTCTACACACCTCTTGGAGTAATTCAATGCATGCAAACACTTTAGAAGGTTCTTTTATGAAGGGATATGACTCTAAGATCAAATGACACATCTTTTGAATTCAAAAGAGTTGACTTTTGGAAGAATTTTTGTAGGAAATTTTGAATTCTTTTCCAAAGAAGGCAGCCTAAAATAAAAGAAGAAGACTTGAAGAGGCTAGAGGGGGGACGAAAAAGAGAAGGCTTTTGGGGGTGTGGCGTGAGAGTTAGAGAGAGAAAAAAGATGAGATTTTCTTCTAGGTTTGTAAGAAAAGAGGGAAGGTGAGAGATTTCTTCTTTATTACATTTCTAAAAGAGAATTGGGAGTGATTATAAAGAGAGAAAAGCTTGGAGAGAACTTATAGCGATTTGCTTGAGAAGGATTGTGAGATAAGTTGTATTTTTATTTCTTTTATTTTGTAAACTTGTTTTTATATATGAAATTCCCATTTTATCGTAT
The DNA here is from genome assembly GCF_001263595.1 of Phalaenopsis equestris. Lineage (NCBI taxonomy): Eukaryota > Viridiplantae > Streptophyta > Magnoliopsida > Asparagales > Orchidaceae > Phalaenopsis > Phalaenopsis equestris. Next base: position 19,950 of record NW_018252791.1, read on the forward strand.
CCTTCTCATGAATTCTGAGTAGTCTTATTTATCCTTCTCCCTACTTTGAAGGTATGGTTTTGTGAAGAATACACTTTGTTTTCTACGGTTTTAAATGATAATAATTTGTGATGATTTGAACTCCAGTCTTCATATACTTTTTTATCTGACCAATTGAAATGTTAAAACTTATTGAGAGACATGTTTTCTTAAATGAGATATGATTTCTACAACATAGGGAGAATCACATTTAAGTTCATTGGAGAGTATGTCATCCATGGGATTGGGTGCAAATAAATAAGGAAATATACTTTTGTTGGATGTAGAATTAGAGATTTTAAGGTGACAGATTAAAACCCCTAATTTGGTTTAGTTCATTGGAAACTAATGCGAGATAGTTAGCCCTCGGGGGAGAGAGTAGTGGGAGCTCTGGAGTGGCAGCTCGGTTCCTCCCCTCCCTACAAACGGCTCTGGATTAGTTATTGTTCTTTATAGCACTCGGAAGAGGGTAAAGAATAGGATTGCTCCTATTTAGCACAAAACAGTTGATATATATATTTTCAAATGATTTCAACTTCTTCACAAACCATATACTCATTGTAAAGCGGAAGGATGCTTTCTTAAATTTGAACTTTTCATCACAACAAAAACTTTGTTTAATTTTCACAATTTTACTTTTGAAAGTTTAGTATTTAGTTTAGTTTAATTTCTGTAATCTTACATCTACATTTTAATTAGAATTCACCTGAGTGGTCAAATTTCAAATTTTGCACTTTACTTTTATTTCCAGTTTTTATTATAAAATAATTTCCATAATTTACTTTAGGATTTTCCAACTTCCATGTGATATCGATATCTAGGACTCCATTAGAGCTCTTTATTACTTGAACGATATGTATACTTTCGTTGATATTTAGGAGAGATTTGGTAGTTTAAAAATATTTTTAAAGGATAAATTACATTTATAAAAAGTGTTTCGTTAGGATTATATCGCATATTTCTTATAAATCTCCCTGCATCAAGTTTTTGGCGTTGTTAAGTGGTGTCAACTTCATATACAAATCTCCGTGTCAGCTCTCTACCCTTCCTTTATTTAGGGGTGTATTTGCTCAAAGGAAGAACCAAATAAACTCAATTTAATGATTTTCTGGATTGGGCTCATACCTTCCTTTCAAATGAGCGTTTGATATGTACTCAAATAAATAAGATCACTACCTCCCTTAATGGGTGGACTCATTCCTACCTTTCAAATGAGTGCAGTATACCCAAGATTGAGTTCATTAATGTAGCGCAGTATAAACTCAAATTAAATGAACTCAATTTAAATGATGCCTTAATGAGTTTCAACTTAATGGGTGTCAACTTCATAATGTTGTTAATTATATAGTCTTCAAGCTAAGGAATGTTGGGAGGGAACCAGTGGAACAGTTGGATGCTTAATACTCTTCTAAATGATAATCAAGCTTCCCTTATTAAGTACAATCCTGTAATCATTAACAAGGCAAAAAATTGATTACCAAACAAGGTTGTCGGCACTATTTTAGGTTTGAGGAGTTGCTCATTGGAAGTTGTCGGTCACTGAAATTGAAATCCCGACACTCGCTTCTGAAGGACATTTAATTTACATATATATATATATA
>NW_018252791.1:21654-49648 GCF_001263595.1 Phalaenopsis equestris
CCTTGGGTATATTGCGCTCATTTGTAAGGCAGAAATAAATAAGATCACTACCTACCTTAATTTGAGTTTATATTGCGCTACATTAATGAACTCAATTTAATGAAGGATATAAACTCATTAATACTGCGCTCTTTCCTACCTTAACTTAAATAAACTCAAACCAAATAAACTCAATTTAATGATTCGCTGGATTGGGCTCATTCTTTCCTTTTAAATGAACGTTGGATATATACTAAAATAAATAAGATCACTACCTACCTGAATGGGTGGACTCATTCCTACCTTTCAAATGAGCGCAGTAATGAAGGATATAAACTCAAATAAATAAGATCACTACCTTGGGTATACTACGCTCATTTGAAAGGTAGGAATAAATAAGATCACTACCTACCTTAATTTGAGTTTATACTACGCTACATTAATGAACTCAATTTAATGAAGGATATAAACTCAAATAAATAAGATCACTACCTTGGGTATACTACGCTCATTTGAAAGGTAGGAATAAATAAGATCACTACCTACCTTAATTTGAGTTTATATTGCGCTACATTAATGAACTCAATTTAATGAAGGATATAAACTCATTAATACTGCGCTCTTTCCTACCTTAACTTAAATAAACTCAAACCAAATAAACTCAATTTAATGATTCGCTGGATTGGGCTCATTCTTTCCTTTTAAATGAACGTTGGATATATACTAAAATAAATAAGATCACGGTATTAATCAGCTCTTCCAAATAAACTTATGCAAGCTTTCGATTAAATTCAAAGTTCAGACTTCTCTGTGGGCTCTTTTCATGAAGGGGAAGTATTGTAGAGATCAGCACCCCACACTTAGTGAAAGGAAGATAGGGGATTCTAAAATTTGGGAAAAAATGCTAAATATCAGACACACTGCTGAAAACTTGTTCATTTGGGATCTGGGGAAAGGATACAAAAACTTCTGGCTTGATAATTGGTGCCCTAAAGATTGGTTGTCCCCTATCTGTAACACCCCAACCCTGATCTCAAGTTGGCTGACTGTTGGGTGGATGATGACTGGTCTCTACTTAAACTTTCAGAAATTCTACATGCCATTTCTGTAGAAAAAATTGACAGCATCAACATTAACAGAAGAAAGCCAGATAAAATTGTCTGGCATTCTTTCTCAAATCAAAGCCTTACCAAAGCAATCTACTCTACAATCTTCCAATGGGAACACCTATCCTGGAGCAATTATTTATCCCCCTCCATGTCCTTTTTTTGTTGGAGGGTCTTTAACAATCTCCTCCCTACTGATGTTATTCTTAAACTAAAGGGTCTGAGGGGACCTTCAATATGTAGGTTCTGTACTCAGGAGGAGGAATCACTGTCTCATCTTTTCTTTGAATGTAATTTTGTACAGGTTGTATGGCATCAACTGCTAGCCCACTTGAACATTGACAAAAACCTTTTTACCTGGGATAATATCACCACTTGCTGGCAGACTTGGAATAAAAGGAACTATGCTCCAATACCTCTCATTGTTGCATGGTTTACTTGGATGGAAAGAAACAAGGTTAAGTTTGAAGAAGGTACACAAAAAACTGAGAAGATAGTCAGAAATAGCCTTTCCTATGTTCACAAAATGATTAAGTTTAGAAGATTTCCCAACATCTCTAACTCTTACTCTTTGGGACACCCAGACAAGAAGTATGTTCATAGGTTTTTCTGGAAACCTCCTAGTTACGATACAGTAACGGTAAATACTGATGGAAGCTTCAATAAGAAAGGAGTAGGTGTTGGGGGTGTCTACAGAAATCACCTTGGGAAATGTTTATTATACTTCCACATCCCCATTGTGGCTGCTGATGCTGTTGAAAATGAATTAGTGGTTGTCTACTGGCTTTGAAAATTGCCAAAATGTCTAGCTGGTACAACTTATGGTTAGAAGTGGATTCTGCTGCTGTAATCAAGATACTGAAGGATGAGGAGCTTACACGATGAGGAGCTTCTTATTGAACCAAAAAGATTAGAGAAATTTCCTCACAGTTAAAAGTACAATATGCTTTTATCTATAGAGCAATATTAAAAGTACAATATGCTTTTATCTATAGAGAGGGCAACCAACCAGCAAATTAGCTTGCCATAAAAGGTTACAATTTAAAAGAGTTATCTATTGTTGTCTCCCCCCCAATACCCTTCAGTTTCTACTGCAGGGTGACAGGATTGAGGTCCCATATTTCAGAATTGTTAACCAAGATCTTAAGTGACTGTTTACTGCCTGCTATGGATTTCTTTTCCCCCTCTCTATCTTCAGTTTTTGCACTCCATGCTAGCTGGGGTCTATCTTTTGGGCAAAATTTTTGTTGTTAGTGTAGTTTTCTTTTTGGGAGGACTATTTCCGTAAAATAAACATAAGACTTGAGGATGAGGCTTGATCAAATAAACTATGAAATATATGACATCTATTTGGTTTACGAAAACCTTTCTATTTGCCGACAAGTTTCCCTATTTAATACGAAGAATTAAATGGGATTTATATTAAGTCGGGTTCAAAATATCTTCCAATAAGGGCAAGCCCCTATAGTTAATTACATCTTAGATAACCAAAGTCACCTAAGCAAACTCTTGATAAAAATGAGAAAATGTTATCTTTAAAAAGGTCAAAAGGGTAGGACATTTCAACGAGATCAGACAAAGAGGTGTGAAAGGGGAATAGTTCAAATTTGAAACATTTATTATGGAATCCAAAGGAGGAAGAACTAGGGGGTGTCATAAATCCGGAGCAGAACCTTGGTGACTTCCCAGTTTATCCTATTGTTTGGCTTCAATTTTGAGGAGAAATTATTTAAATATTTTATCATGTCAATATTTATTTAATTAGGGCTTACATTTGTGTGAAATGATCACACAAATAGGTTGGAAGATGTGAGGATTTAGGTCGTGATGAACAACTACCTCAGAATCCTAAGATGAGCTAGGGCTTAAATTGTACGACAGAGTTATAAAAAGGCTAAAATATAATTTGAGGATTTATGTTGCATAAGCGAACAACCTCAAAATCTTATGGCTAATTGTTTAATTCTAGGAAAAGATGTGTTGTTGTAGATCCTCCTACTGTTGAAGATGGACGTGCTACCCACAATGTTAGCTCCAAGCTCCTCGTCGCGATGAGTTTGATTTTTCTAGGGTGTCAAGTTATAATGTTAAATAAGGTGGCCCTTTCAAATTAGATGTTTATAGTTCTTTAAATATTAGGAGGGCATATTTAAATAGATTAGAGTGACACCGGTTAGGATCCTATGGTGTCCTCGTTCCGATAAAACTATTTTCTATTAGATTCATTTAGTCCAAATGAATTTACTAAACTCAATTTAATGAGTTCCATATTTTCATTTAGACCACGATAAGCCTCGTTAACAACCGTAGGTTACCTCCTCCGAGGGATTTTCGATCATCTGATAGAGACATCTTAATTTAGTTGTAATTGTTGTTTTGTGATGTTTGTGATTAAATTTTGTGTTGTTTTATATTTTGAATGTTGTGGCGGTAAATTTTATCTTGATTGAATTTAGTTTTGGTTTTGATTTTACGGCTATCCTAGTAGTTTTAGTTTTCATGCAGGGTGTCATCATTTTTTAACATGCAAGTTTTGTTCGTATAAAAATATAGTGTAGAAAATATAAGAAAAGACAGTACTGTAAATTGTAAGAGCATACCTGGCGAGTCTTCTTATTCTACCATCTGAAAGGTCAGTACTTGCAAGGCATGTATATGATGTTGCAACGAAGTTTAATTTACAAGAGTAGATCAAGGTTTACCTACCAAACCCCGGGCTATGATTTTGTTGGATCTTGGAAGATCCTAAGGGATAATTTTAGAACAAAATATGACAAGTTCAATTTGCTCTTCAAACAATTGACAAGTTCAATTTGCTCTTCAAAATATCCATAAGATTTCAAAGTGTTGAGGGAATGACCCAAAAATACTTTGAGGCTCTTTTGAATTATTTTGAGTTCAATTTGAACTTATCATATTGTTCCATTAATCATCTGAGGTTGAAGTGTGACTACCATGTTGCTTAGTGAAACTTGACAATTTGATTAACCCAAGGATAGAATACTTGACCAGTCAATTGATGTTTCATTTAAGAGTTATGTGAGTGAGTGCCCTTGAGGCAAGTTTAGGTCATTTAAAGATTATAGTGCTCACAATTAAATTCAGGCTTGTAGTGTTTGTCTATGTTTATTTCCAATCATATTATTTTCTAAATCCAATCAATTAAGTTTAGATATTGAATCTGGGCAACTACGAAGCCTTTAAAAATCATGATAGGTGAAATGGTGGTCATCCAAGTTTTGGTTTAAATGATGTATATTCTCATTAAATAGTCAAACCATCCTCAACGTTGGGCTTAAGAAAAGTAAATCATCATCTTCTCTAACTTAAGCCCCTTACTTAAGAATCATTTGATCTTTAATTAACTTCCAAGTCATTTTCATGAAGATTAAGAGGTTTATGATCTTGTTGACATTGTGCAAAGGTAGTGAGTGGGTTTCTACCTTTTAATCCAATTGTGTTTTAATCATCCAAAAATATTCATTAAGATCAAAATTTCCCATTTTACCTTGGTTAATCATAAATTTTTATTAAGGCACCAAAGTCTAAAGTTACCACTTTACCCTTGGGGCACTTCACCTCATAACTCACTAAACACAACTCAAATGACATTGAAGGTTTATTGTGTCATATCCATGAGGTAATTATAATGTTTAGAGGAGAACATGTGGACCTCTTAAAATTTTAATTTAATTTAGATAATACTTTAGTTTTAGAAAATAGGATTTTCAAAAGTTGATTTATTTAGCTTTCCACTATAAAGTTATTATTTATGAGAAAAATTATTAGTGGTTTCCTAAGGTCAGAGAAACACTTAGGCAAGATTTCATGATTTTTTGAATTAAATTATTATTATTATTACTTAATTTTTAATCAATTTTAATGATTAAATTAAATAAAAAAATTTTATTTTTAATAAGAAATCATTTTATATTTTTAATAGACCTCTCTAAGTTCAAGAAACTCAGAGAATCAAATTTTATATTTTTGTGATTTTTTTAGATTTATTTAATATAATTATTTTTTTGTGGAATATATGAAAAATTCATTTTTAAATCTTTAAAATTTATATTTTAACTTAGAAAAATTAGGAACAATGTCCTAATGAATTATAAATGATTAGGGGACATTTACACACATTTTGAACCATTGTTGATATTTTTGGAAAACTTGATTATTTTTATTATTTCTAATTCAAAATACCATTTAAAAATGAATTATTTTCACAAAAAACATATTTTATTTTTATTAAATGTTTCTAATCACAAGGAACTTAGAAAATTAAGTTTCATAATTTTTCTAAGTTTATTTAATTTAATATAATTGTTTTTGTACAAAAATACAAGGTTTACTTAAAAAATTCATTTTAATGCTTAAATTAAGCCAAATAATTTTGATATTTTTACAGTGGATAGACATGATTTTTATGGATTGTGGGGAGGTGATTTTGCCAATTTTGATAACCATTTAATTTACAAAAATTAACACAAGATATTCACATTTAATTAAATATATAAATTCATAAGTAATTCAAATTATCATGAATTTTTTCCTAGACTTCTCTAACCATAGGAAACCTACTAAATATATTTTCATAATTTTCCAAGTAAATATTTGATTTATATAATTAAATTAAGCTGGAATTGTCATTTTAGCTTGAAAATTATGGCTAGAAGCATAGAGATGCCCTCTGTCCTTGGAAAAATCAGAGAACATCTCCTCTATGATGGGGAATAAACCCTCAAAATTTCAAGCCATGGTAAAATATTTTAAGCCATGGAGAATTAAAATACCACAGAAGGTATTTAATTCATTAAAAATAATATATTTGAAAAAAAAAATTTATTTTTTTTCCACATTATTCTCCTCTGTTCACTGAGCAAGAGGGTATTTTTATTTCATTTTTTGATTTTTCTATACAAAGACATGATTTTTTAAAGCTTTGGTATTTAAATACATCAGAAAATCTTGATTTATTTACTTATCCATCTCAGCTCCAGCGCATCATAGGCAGCTCTGAACCACACACACGCCGCACACGTCGTTCCACCATTTGAAGCCGCAAAACACGTAGCCTCTATGCAGACCATGCTTTGTTTGGCTTAATCAGGATTGTTCACTGAAAAAACTTGTCATCATACGACATCCGCTCATCGTCCCCAAGTGACTTAACCCGTAAGCCGTTCACACTAAAACTTTAAGATCTGTGTTTAGACTCAACAAAATCACATCAGGTTTATTTCTAAGCCTTCATCTACTCAAGACGAAACTATCTATATAGTTAATCAAGTATGAAATCAAACCATTACAAATGGAGAATCAAAATAAGCTCGGGCGGCTAGGTTTAGAGATCAATACCTTTGTCTGAGAGGGGAGGCCTCATTCAGATGGTTGTGGTAGCTTCGATTGGACCCAAAGAACCTCCGGATGAAGTCTTGTGCCCTAGTAAATTATCTAGGTATGAATTCAATCAAGCTCGATTTTAGGTGTCGGTCTAGAACTTGGTTAGAGGCTGTTTGAGAGGGGGCTTTGATGGGGAATCAACTCTTCGCACTGTGAGGATGGTGTGTGCACAATTAATTTGAGTTTGGTGGACTGTTGAGAGATTTCCTCGTTTGATCTGAAACTTTGAGCTTAAAATTAGGCTTCCACAGTGAGGATCAGTGAGGTTAAATGGTGGCAGTGAGCTTAGGAGTTCTTGGAGAGTTTCTAAGAGCAATTGGACAGAGTTTCTCCAAGGATTTTAGCACACTACTCTCTTTGTCCATGTAGGAGCTGATTAAATAGAGGAACTTGGACGGAAGCTCAGGGCAAATTGATGGGTGTAAAGAGTTGCTTAGGTTGAGGGTTTTAAAGAGCTAAAGCCAATTTGGATTTTTCAGCTAAGGTGGGTGAATTTGGGTTTGAATTTCAACTTGGGGCTCTCAGTTTTGGTGTTTTTCGGCCACTAGGCCGGCCAGCAGTGCCAGGGGAGTTTGTTAGAAGGTCAGGTGAACCAAAGGGCGACTTAATTATAATTTACCCCCAATGGTTTTTCATGATGGAAGATATATTTTGTTTAAGACCCAAAAGTGAGAATAAATCCCTTAATTTAAGGACCCATTGGTCCATAGCTCACCAAGCTGGTTTAAGGGGGTTTAGCTTGGTCAATAGGGTGTATTTAATGGCTGTGGAGACCTTAATTTTGTGACTTTAGGATGGATAAATCAAATTTAGTGCATAGGTCCAATTTGGGTCCAAATGATTAACATTGTGTATATGATTTTCATGAAGATTTTTGGTGAAGGATTGAAATGATTTTAAGTTCAATTGGAAGCTCAATTTGAAGGATTTTCGGATTTTGGTCAATTTGGGCATCTTGGACTAGACTTGAGTCTAGTTTGGGCTAATGTAGGGCTAAGTCCAAATTGATGGTTTAGAATGGTCTATAGGAATGTCATAAAGAATTTTCAACATAAATTTGGTGTCAAATTTGGGGGTTAGGGCATTCAATTTGGTGGAATTTGGAGACATAGCTAATTTGGGGCAAATTTGGGGATTTTTGGATTTGGGTCAAAATTAAGTAAAATTTAGGCTTCACGAAGGCCAATTGAGGGTCAAACTTGATGTGTAGGATTGTTATGAAGAGTTTAGGATTCAGATTGAGGTAAATCAAGTAGGCTATGGGGTTCAATTAGGTAAGATTAGATCATAGGACCAAAATTGGGGGTTTGACTTAGATCAAAATTGAGCTCAAAGCATGAGCCAATTAGGCTTGGATTTGGTTTACATTGGTCATTTGAAATGTAAAATTGAATTTAGAATTGAAATTGATGGGAATAGGGTCCAAATTGATGGACATTTGAGGTGAATTTGAAGAAATTGGGCCTTTAAAGACAATTTGTGGGTTTTGTGGTCAAAGCGGTCAAATTGTCCAAATTGGCCAAATTGGGTTCAATTATGGGGTCCAAATTGGTTTTGGAGACATTTGGAGTAATTGTGGATGTTTTGGTAAAGCGTGGGGTGCCAAGGGAATTTTTATAATTTCGGCAAATTCTGGGGGTATTTTGGTGATTTTGGAATTTTTGGATGGTTTTGGGTACCCCAACTTAGAAAATAGGAGAAGGCCCTAGTCAGAAGTCTTGAGTCTAGAGTAGAGGGGAGGAGTAATGAGAAATCTCAATTGCACCTGAGAAGATTCTTATGAAATAAAAATGGTTTGAAATGATTTTTTATCAAATTTGTGTATTTTGGGTGAATTTGAGGATTTTGACCGAATTTAGGGTTTCAAGGGCATTTAGGTAATTAGGGTGGATTTAGGGGCAAAATGGATTTAGGGTAATTAGGGTGGATTTAGGGGCAAAAGGCCAAGTTTGATATTTTGGTAAAATTGGGGTACCAAACACCCCATATGAGTTATGGACCAATGAAAATCCCTATTTGGTTCCTCAATGTACTGGTCTTAGCCAAACCCTAGCCTAGGGCTAATGGGTTTAGGGGATCATCTACAGAGTCTCCCAAAGGATCAGGGGATCAAAGTCAACAATTTGGGTTTTAGGATTGTGAGTGAATATAGGTGATCGTGAGTGTAAGTCAATGAACGAACTCTAGACCAACACCCAGGGTGAACCCTAAAGAAAAATAGTCCTATGGGAACTCTCCTTAAGTTCCCCCATAGTGACCCCACCTACTAAGTGCTAGAGGTTAAGACCAATATGTGGAAGTTCAAGTTGAGCAAAGAGGAGTTTAGAGTCTCTAATAGTGAGGGTTTCTTTTCTAGTTTTCTAGGAATAGTCAATATAAAAGTTCTATGGCTATACCCTAGGCTACTAAAGAGGAAAACTAAACCTCAACCGAAAGTGAGGTCAATAAAGACCATTCCCAGAGACTTTCCTCTTGTATTTATAATAATTTTTTCCTTTCGATGAGAATATCTGGGGTGAATCAACTTGGTGCAGGTTTCTTACTCAATCTATGTCCATTTTTTGTTGGAGATTATGGAGAAACATTCTTCCCACTGATGACATCCTCAAATTAAAAGGCCTAAAAGGCTCCTCCCGCAACAACTTATGTTGCCAGGATATGGAAACTATAGAGCATCTTTTCTTCAACTCCCCCTTAGTCCAACAGGTTTGAACTATTTTCTTGATGTAAATTAAGGTGATGAGTTTACATCTGAGTTGGAAAATCTTTTTTGCCTGCTGGACTGAATGGAAAGTTTTTGGTCTTCTGATATTCCATGTATTGTGGCTTAGTTTATATGGATGCTTAAAAACCTAACTAAATTCGATGACTTACCTCCCTCTCCTATGCAAATTCTCAACCACTATATATCCTATCTACAAAAATTGATTTAGTATCAAAGATTCCCCAAAATTTGCAAGAGCTAATCAAAACTCTTCTTCCTTACCTCACCCCTCTTGTTTCTCTTGTATCTTGATCTAAACAAGATTAAAGATAATACTGATGGAAGCAGCTCTGCTGGTGATGTTGGTATTAGTGGTGAGCTCAAAAACTCTTTTTGGTTCATGTTAATTGTTTTTCTAATTCCCTACCTTTGCTCAAGATGCTCTTGAAGCTGAATTGATTGTTGTGTATTAGGTAATCTTCCTTGCTTGTAGAAGACATTTTTTGAAGCTTTTTGTGGAAATAGATTCTCAAAGTGTGGTCAAAATTCTTAATCATTTTGAAGAAGCTCCTTTGTACTTGTTAAAGTGGCTTCACAAGATTTAATCATTTTAATCAGCCATACAAATTTCATACTCATACTTACCTAGAGAAGCAAACAGACCACCCAATTGGTTGGCTAGGCTAAGAAAAAATTCTAAAGACATATTTGTTAGTTCCTCTCCATCTCTCCCTTTATCCTTTTTGTTAAATTGGGACATCTTAAACCTCACCTTTATACATGCTCTATAATGATTTTTCTCCCTTATAATGAATCTCTCATATATATTTGAACACCGATATATTAGATATATATATATATATATATATATATATATGAATATATATTAATTATAGAGCAGCTCGTGGCTCCTTACGCGTTAATCAAAATAAAGAAAGGAACATAATTGGGGAGGGAAGGAGAAAAAGAAATAAAATTACATTAAATCCTAAGGGTTCCTCCTTCCGCATTACAACTCCACACAAAAGGGATGTAAGAAGTAAAAAAAAGTTATCACTTCCAAAAATACATGTATCCTAATAGAAAGTATACCAATCCAAAGCAGTATACCCAAAGTAAACATGTACACAAAGTGCAAAAAAATGTTGTGTTAATTGTAATGCCAAAAAATCCTGAATCGATTCAGACTCCCAATTGAAGTGCAAAAAGTTTTTGTGTAACAGTCCTGGAATAGCATCAGTAGTGTAAAGAATTTGCAGCTTAACACCTGAATACAATACCTATTATGAAAGTTAAAAACAAGAAGAATGTGAAGCGTTAATATGGTAGTCCATTTAGTCCAACAATATAGTCTATTGCATGAAGTTTTAACCCGAGAGATGGTAGAAAAATAAGGTTCCTGGGAGGAATTACAATAAGCAACATGAGCTATTTGCCTCCATTCATATAACAATTTTAGAAATAGGATATCAGAAGACTCAGGATTATAAGAACTAATATGTAATTTTGACAGCCAACACAAGGAAATCAGGAAAAGGGAAAACATTGGCCTTAACCCACACATGCTCTACATACCACCACAAAAATTTCACCGCAAGCCACACAAAGTAAGCCAAAAAAAAAGTAGCCCTTAATGTAAAAGTTTGACAAAGCCACCAATCCCAGCTTAGTATCCCAAAGGTAACAAATAAAACAATTCACTATGAAGTTAACTAAAATGAAGCCATATAGCCCCAAATAGGAAAAATAGCTCACAGAATGGAGAAAACATAGCCCAATACTTCCTTTCATAAAGGAAACAGAGCTTCCACACACTCTATCAATGAAGCAAAAAATAGTGTCAATTAGCCTTCCATTAAACAAGGCATAAATATCATGAGCCATGAGCCTCCAATAATCAAAAAGGTTCAGAAAATTAACATCAGGGGCTTCAAAACTATAAGAAATGTTTTGTGGTGTATACAACCACCACAACAATACCAAGTAAAGGAAATCGGTGGTCATGACCTCAAATCCCAACTTAGTATAGAAATGATAAAAGCATCCTATTCGGAAGAAGTTGTTCATTGTGTTGCTAACCAAATTGAGGCCATAAAGCCCCATATAAGAGAAATTTGCTACAAATCCATCCATTAAAGTAAAAATCAGTTTCAAAAAATCAACCATTAAGCCAAGCTCCAGTTTCAAAATCCTGCCAGTGAACCTAAATTTCAAAACCCTGCTTGTTTCAAAATCCTGCCTGGGGACCCAAAAAATCCAACCAACAAAGTAGAGAATATTGGTGTTGCAATCTCCAAACAAGCCAAACTCAATACTGTATCCAGAAAACTCATCCTTTATAGTATAATTCAAAAATAGGTAGCCAAGCGTAGGACTAATAGCCCCATAGAAGTAATGGTTCATAATACAAGAACTGTAATGGGCCAAAGCAGCACCAATCCCCAAGTTATAAATGTTAACCAAGCAAAGCTCAGTCTTCAAAGACTTTCCAAAATAAAAAATAAAGCCAACAAATACTTTCATGCTGGGCCTAAAACTGAGGACCCAATGCCTAAAACATAGGAAATAAATATAAGAAGATTTCCCAATCTAAAAGCAATAAGTTCTTCCAATATAAGTTCAAAATCGAGCACCCAACTCTCAAAACATAGTAAGTAAGAATAATAAGCCTTCCTACTTAAAACCCCAAAAGAGTAGGCCAAATCAAAGCTCAAGAAACATCTTCAAGAGAAGCAGAAAAGGGCATTCCAAAATGACCAAAGCCTGGCCCACATTATGCAAAAAGAAACCCAAATGAAGGGGCAGCACCTCAAAAATGAACATAGAGGGCGTCCAAATAATTTTTAATTAGTTTATGCAAAGATGAGCGAGGGGTAGGGGTATCTCCAACAATAGCAGTCTACACCCTCCATTTGGCCAACCAATCTATAGATTCATTCCCTTCTCTATAAGTAAATGAAAATATTATATTAAGGTGATAACTTTCAATAGTATACCTAATTCTATTCAGCAAAGCTAAGATATACCAAGGAGGTTTAATCTTGGCCAAAAGAATGTTAAACAGGATTTCATAATCAGTTTCCACCACAATGCCACTGAAATTTAAAGAGGTAACCGTATGAAGAGCAGCAAGCACAGCAAAGGTCTGAGCCTCAAGAGGGGAGTTAGCAATACTAGGTGACGCAAAGTAAGCTATACGTCTGCCATAAACATCTCGAATAATCCCTCCCAACCCTTATAGGCAGTGGAAAAACTCAGATTAGTGGGCCAATGGATACCAAAAAAGCACCCAATATAATACCAAACTTCTTTAGCAAAAGGACACTCAAAGAACAGATAATTAAGAGATTCAACCCCTTTTTAACAATTATAACAGTAAGAGGCAATTTTCAGCCCATTCAAGTTAAGTATATCATCAAGAGGAAGCAACTTATGAAACTATCTCCAAAGGAAAATGGGAAATTGATGGAGAAATAAGTTTATGCCAAATAAAAACATGTCATTTCCATGGAGTAAAAGAGTCTAGGTTTAAGTAAAGCCATTTTATGATAGATGAGCTAGTATGATTCTTCCAAAAATGAAGAGCTTTATCTTAAGGTTTAACAGGAATTCTAGCTATGGCAGGAGCAATTTCACCAACCAAGGAATTCAGTATATCAAGATCGCAATCACCATTAATCCAACAATCCGAGACCAGTAAATTAACAACATAATCATGAGTTGGAAAATTAGAAAATGTAGAGGGACCCAGTCATCATTCTAAATGGAAATACTACCACCACCAATGTCCCAAAACATGAAATGTGAAGTGACATCATGTGCAACAATGATGGATTTCCAAAGTCTAGAATCCCCCACTCTCTAATTAACAATGGAAGGATGTGAAATTTTACAATATTTATGTTGCATAAATCTAGCCCATATAGACTCCCACTGCCAAAATTTGAACCGGAGTTTACACATATTAATGTCAATAGTATGTTGCAATGTTTTAAACCCAAGCCCACTAGCAGAAAGAGGTTTACAAGCATAGTGCCAAGTAGTCCAATTTTTAGTAATTCTAATGCCCTTCCAAAGGAATTTATTAAAAATATTTTCAAGAATCTTTTGAATGATCTTTTTGATTTTGAGAACCTTCATCAAGTAAAGAGGGAGTGCGCAAAGAACAATTTTCAATAAAGTGAGCCTACCCCCATTAGAAAGGGAATTATTTTTCCAATCATTGATCTTGAGTTTAACCTTATCAATCACCTCATCCATCTGAGTTTGCTTGATTCTGCCTCTGAGAATGTTGACACTGAGGTACTTTATAGGGAGCTTAGAGATCTGGTAACCAATAAAATTAGGAGCCCAGGCAAGGGTGTTGGGTGGAGCACCTTTGCCAAGGTACATGGAGCACTTAGCCAAATTGAACATCATATAGGAAGTATTTCGAAAGTCTTTTAACAATGTCATGGTAGTTTTGATGGCGCATTTACTAGCATTTAAAAACAAACTGGTATTGTCAGCATAAGCAAGATGCATATATATATATATATATATATATATATATATCCCTAAAATTTATATATTTACACAGATAAAATTCAAATTTTTATACTACATCAACAATATGATGGTAAATATAAAGTGTTAAGAATCTCAATACTTTTGATAATGTTGGTCTTTCCAAAAATAGGGGGCAATTGATACGCCATAAACAAATTTCATCTTCTAACATGAATCTTAAGATATTGCATAAATCTCAAGACAATCTTTTAATCAAGAAATGTTTAAGCTTTGAAAAAAATTCATCCAAAGCTTTGATGTTAGTAAACTTATTTTCAAACTGATCGGCTTGACGAGATGGACCCAATTGTATCGATATTGATTCAATCTAAACAAAAATGTGCCCTAAGCGGACTATTAAGTTGCTTTTAGAAGCTTTCTAGATGCATTTGGAATGTCAAATGGATCTCGAATCAGGCAAGCTTATAGTTAAATCAAGCGTCTCAACAAGATGAATTTAACGAGCACAAGATCACTAAATTAAAAATCATTAAATAACTCAAATTGTCATCAAACGTCATTCAGTTAAGGGAATTTGTGTAGTTCGTTTAGTTAAAGTGGTTTAATTTTTATCATTAATTGCAGCTAAAACTCTGTAAATAGAGCCTCAACCCTCTCTTAAGGGGGGGAAAGGGGAAGAGCTTGAAGTCTGAAGAAGAGCTTCAAGATTACAAAAGAATCTAAAGTCTAGTGTCACTTCACCCTCAATCGCCACTGACTACCAGTGGTCGGCCCCTGTAGATCACCAATCACCAATTGTCGCCAACTATCACTCATCGCTCATCACCAATCATCATCAGTCACCTCCCACTTCTTACCACGTCGACTTTATAGCTTGGAAGATTGTTTATGATTTTCCCACCAAGGGGACAAAGGATCGTACTTATAATCTTTAATTTATAGTGGATCTCTTCGGTTAGTTCAGGCTCCGAAGTTTTTTCCTTTACAAGTTTTTCATGCACTAACTTCTAGTTTCTCACCTAATTTTTTTCTTTACAAGTTTAGCACCATCTATGAAAAAAAAACACTATTCTACAGTCTCCTTAACTCCGAGATGTTGAACCCCAACTTCATTTCCCAATGTTGTACATCACTCAACTAGTGAAGAAACCTCATTTGCATCTTGAAGATTATCTATGGAGCATTCTTTGATGTGGAGGTATACCTCACTACAGTTTAGAAAGGTCATTCACGTCAACGTCCCAAACATGATTGTAGTGTCTTCTCGCATCTTCTTCAAACACAAAGTCTTTCACAACTTCTTCCAGGCTGGGAGGAAATCTATACTGCAAGCTTGAAAGATCTTTCACGTTTACATTCCAGGCACGACTACGGTAGGGTAGTGATACAGCTAAAATATATAGTGTTTTTAGAGACATTTTTATACCTATTTTGGAGATATTGCACTTTAATGGGGAGATATTGCACTTTTTTCTTTCAGGTACAAGTAAAAAGGTGAAAAATGCTAAAACGAGCGAAAAAGGATCAAATTTGGAGAAAAAATGTGAAAATCGAGCGAAAAAGGATCAAATGAGCGAAAAAGGATCAAATTTGGAGAAAAAATGTGAAAATGGTGCAATAGTGTTTTAGCGCCTATGCACCAAATATGGCGCTTAAGCGCGGTTGAAATAGAGAAGGCAGAGCCTAAGTGTCAGAGTCCCCACACATAAGCATTAGAGGTAGGTATGTGACAATTTACTTCATTTTGCTGAATTTTGAAGAGACATTTGAGGCACCTATTTGCTAAAAAGGGTGGTTATATCCACTAGAAATAAAAATATGGTTAGAAGACTTATGAAAAGAGGTATCCTTTGGAGAATACATTGAATTAGGACACAATTTGAAGAGTTATCAAGGCACTTCTTAGAGATTTATAAAATAAGGAAGTTGAAACTTTTTGAAGTGTGCTTGAAAGTTTTGAAAAGTGCTGGAAAGGGGGGGTTTTGAGAGATAGTTTTGAAGATATTTTTAGGCACCACAAATTTACTTTATCCTTTTTGTTTTTAGTTTTATTTAGAGAGTCAGAGTGTTATAAATGAGAAGAGACTCAAAGGAACTTCAAGAGTTTGGTGTAGGATTTGAGATAAGTTTTTATCTTTTGTTTTTAAACTACTTTTGGTCTTAATCGAGCTTAATCGAGACTAATCGAGACTTCTAGTTGGTTTGACAATGATTTCTAGTTTTACACTAAAGTGTGGTTTTTTTTTCTCCATGCATTCTAAGGAGTTCTCTTTTATCTTTCTCCTTAAAATGAAAAGTAATTAAGGTGTTGGATGAAAGTTGTGGAGAGTATTGATCTTTAATGTTGGAAGAAGTTGTGATGATTTAAATCCATGTACTTCATTTACTTCTTAATTTGGCCTATCCAGATGTTAAAATTTATTGTGAGAACATGTAAAAACTAGGTTGTTATTGTCTCAGTCAACAATTAGAAAGAATCACATGAGGTTGTATGAATGAGAATGTAATTCATATGATTTAGTGCAAATAAATTGGGAAATAATCTTTGAAAGGTGTAGAGTTAGAGGAATTTAAAGTGACTGGTTAAAGCCCCCAACTTGGTTTATTATTTTAGGTTCTGATATGAGATGTCTCACAGGTGGAGGGAATTGAGAGAACTCTAGAGTTAGAGCTAGTATCTTCCCTGCCTAGCCGGTCTTCAGAACTATTCAAATTTTAAATTAGCCAATGTTCTTTATAGCATCTCTAGTAAGGGTAAAGAATATTATTGCTCCTATTTAGCACAACACAATTTGCTTATTTCCATAACAGACTTCCTATACTTATTGCTGACTCGTGATGAAGAGAAATCTATTTTCATGGTGTTTTTCTTTCACATAAACTCAAGTTATCTTTAGAAGTTTTATTATTTTGTCAAAATATCAAAAATACCAAAAAGAATTGAATTTTACCTACTATGAAAATATTTATAGTTTAAATAATTGTCTTTTTAAAATAGAAAGATTGTTGATAAATAGTGCATATTGCTTATTTTCCCTGTGGGTTTGATATTCAGGTCTTAATCAAAAAGTGTTATATTACTTGATAATGATACGTATACTTTCATAGTATCCGAATGATAATTACTTGATAATGATACGTATACTTTCATAGTATCCGAATATATATAAATATAAATTTAATCTCTTATTTTTTCCAGGATCAAGTTTTTGGTTATGTTGCGAAGTAAGGAAACATAAGTGAAAAGTATCATGAAAGACATTGTTATACTATTGCATATAAATAGTCAGATCAAGTTTTTAGCGGCATTGCTAGGGATGATTTCCAAAATTTATTGAAAGTAAAATTTCCATTCTAGAAAGTCTTTTTTAAACTTTAAAAGTTATTATAGGAATATCTTATTATAGTATTTTATTTTATGTTAGTGTATGCATAGTTCAGGTTTTGAAGGACTAGTCCCTTACGATTCTAAATTAGAGAGAACTGTTAAAAAAATTGGAAAAGCAAAAAAATTAAAATTTTTGAAAAACCTAAAAAAATTATAGAAATGGCAAACCTAAATGATCAAAATGTTGAAATTCATCAAGAATATAGACCTTTACGAGATTATGCCAACCCTATGGTAGATGAACTTCATTGTAGTACTAAAAAACCTACTGTATTGGCTAATTCATTTCAACTTAAAACTGATATTATCCAAATGGTATCAAATAATCAGTTTTAGGGATCAGCAACTGAAGATCCAAATTTACATCTTGCTAATTTTCTAGAATTATGCACTAAATTTAAATATGATGGTGTATCAGATGATGTCAAAAGACATAAGTTATTTCCTTTCTCACTGAGGGATAAAACTAAGATGTGGTTGAATTCGTTAGCACCTGGATCTATCAGAACTTGAGGTGATTTAGCACAAAATTTCCTTGCTAAATATTTTTCACCATAAAAAACTGTTAAGCTTAGAAATGATATTACATATCTTAATCAGTTTAAAGGGGAATCTATTTATGAAGTATGTGAACGATTTAAAGAACTCTTAAGAAAGTATCCACACCATGTTATACCAGATTGGTTAATAATTCAAACTTTTTATAATGGATTAGCTGAGTCTCTTAGATCTATTATCGATGTCGCTGCTAGTAGTTCGTTGATGTCAAAATCATTTCATGATGCTTATGCTTTAATTGAATAAATGACTACCAATAATTTTCAATGGCCTTCTAAGAGGGTGAATCCTAAGAAAGTAGCCAATATTCATGAATCTAATGTATTTACTTTGTTATCAAATCAAGTTGTTGCAATTTCAAGAAAGTTAGACCAATTTGGAATGAATTTTTCTCAACCTATCTCCAAGAATGAAGAAAATTCATTTGGCCAAATGGTAGATTATCAAGCATCATTAGAAACTTTGAATGCCATAAATAATAAGAAGAATAACCCGTATTCAAAATATTATAACCCAGGTTGGAAGAACCATCCCAACTTTAATTGAAATAATATTATGTGTGGTAATAATCAGTAATGGGGGAACAATCAAGGAAACCCATTGGGAAACTGTAACAACCAAGAGAATAACAAATATAGATCTACTTATCCTCCATGTTTCAACAATAATACACAATTTAAGGAGAAGAAGTTGTTTATAGAGGAAGTGGTGTTACAAATGGGAAATCAGTTACAAAGTAAAGGAGCTACAATTAGAAATATTGAGAATCAACTGGGAAGTATTGAAAATTCATTAAGTAATAAATCCCAAGGAACACTTCCTAGTAGTACTAAAAAAATCCTAAAGACTAGAATAAAGAGCTCGTAAAAGCCATTCAACTTAGCAGCGGAAGAGAGTTGGATGGTAGGGTTCAAAAAGAAACTGAAGTAGAGGGAGAAGAAATTGAATAATCAAAAGACGACGCTTCAAAAGATTTTGAAAGACCTATTTCTCCTCTTAAAGTTAACTTAAAAAACCACCACCTCCATTTCCTTAGAGTTTTCGTCAACAAAAGTTGGATAAGAAATTTTCAAAATTCCTGAAAATTTTTAAGAAGCTAACAATTAATATTCCATTTGCTAAAGCCTTAAAATAAATGCCAAGCTATGTAAAGTTTATGAAGGATATTTTCAATAGGAAAAGAAAGTTTGAAGATAATGAGACTATTGCACTTAGTGAGTAGTGCAGTGTAATTATTCAGAAGAAGATTCCTGAAAAGTTTAAAGATCCTGGAAGCTTTACAATTCCACGTACGATACGAGATAGATTTTATGGGAAAGCTTTATGTGATTTAGGTGCAGGCATGAACGTTATGCCATTATCAATATTCAACATATTAGGATTTAGAGAAATAACCCCTACTACTATAACTCTGTAGTTAGCAGATTGTTCAATAACTTACCCTAAAGGAGTTATAACAGATGTCCTAGTGAAAGTGGACCAATTTATCTTTCCTATTGATTTCATTATGTTGGATATGGAGGAAGATAAAGAGATACCTATCATTTTAGGGAGACATTTCCTAGCCATAGGAAGAGCAATGATAGATGTGCAGAAAGGGGAATTAACAATGCACGTCAATGATCAAACTATTACTTTTAATATTTCAAAATCAATGAAATATCCTAGAAAGTTAAAGATGATGAATGCTATAGAATGGATATTATAAGATAACTCAGTGATTGCCATTTCAAAACTGATTATGAAGAAAAATCTGAAGTAAAATATTTGGAACACGAGCAAGAAAAGGAATTAGATTAATGTGAACATCTTTTTAAATAAAATTTAAACAATGTTCAAGAAAGTTTTAAAATTTTGGACACGTTAGAGAAAGATAAATCATTTTGTCCATCAAGAGAAATTTCTCCAGAACTTGAGTTGAATTTACTTCCTGATCATTTAAAATATGTCTTTTTAGAAGATTCCTCTTATTTACCGGTTATAATTTCCTCAAAATTAACGATGGAAAAAGAAGAAAGGTTGATAAAAATTCTAAAAAATTTTAAGAAAGCCTTTGGATGGACAATTACTGATATTAAAGGAATCAGTCCTTCAATTGTATGCATGGAATTCATATGGAAGAGAACTACAAACCTAGGGCTGATCCTCAAAGGAGATTGAATCCTGTTATGAAATAACTTGTTAAGAAAGAAATTTTAAGATGGTTAGATGATGGAATTATCTACCATATTTTAGATAGTGCATGGTTTAGTCTAATTCAATGTGTTCCTAAGAAAGGAGTAACTGTGACTGTGAAGAATGAACATAATGAGTTCATACCTACTAGATAAGTTAAAGGGTGGCGAATATGCATTGATTATAGGAAATTAAATCTTTCCACTAGGAAAGATCATTTTTCATTACCCATTCTAGATTAAATGCTGGATAGACTAGCTGACCATAAATACTTTTTTTTTTCTGGATGGATATAATGGTTTTAAATACAAATAACTCCTGAGGATCAAGAAAAAATAACTTTTACCAGTCCATTGTGGTACATTTGCTATTGCGGTACATTTGCTTTTAGAATAATGATCTTTGGTTTATGTAATGGCCCTTCTACATTTCAAAGATGTATGATGGCAATTTTTTGTGATTTAAATAAAAAAAAGGATTGAAGTATTTATGGATGATTTTTTAGTGTTTAGAACTTCATTTTTCTCATGTTTAGAACATTTATCAAAAGTTATTAAGCGTTGTGAAGAAAGAAATTTAGTCCTTAATCGGGAAAATATCAATTTATGGTAGGAGGAGGAATTCTATTAGGACATAAAATATCAAAAAATTGTATGGAAGTAGATCCTGCTAAAATTCAAGTGATTGCTAATCTACCTTATCCAAGAAATGTAAGAGAAATTATGAGTTTTTTAGGACATGTTGAATTCTATAGGTGATATATTAAAGACTTTTCAAACATTGTTTAGCATTTATGCCATTTATTGGAGAAAGATGAAATTTTCAATTTTGATGAAGAATGCCTAAAAGCGCTTTTGAGTTATTGAAAGAAAAATTAGTCAATAGACCAATTATAGTTTCACCAGATTGTGGAAAATCTTTTAAACTGATGTGTGATGCTAGTGATTATGTTATTGAAGTTGTTTTAGGATAAAGATATGTTAAAATTTTTAAAGTAATTTACTATACTAGTAAAACTATTAATGAAACTCAAATTAATTATACAACAACTGAAAAAGAGTTATTAGCAATAGTATATGCCTTTAATAAATTTAGATCATATTTAATTGGAACTTATTGCATATAGTGTATAGATCATTATGCTATTAAGTACCTAATGAAAAAGAAGGATGATAAACCAAGACTTATAAGATTGATTCTTGACTTTTATAAGATGGATTCTTCTTTTGCAAGAGTTTGACTTTGAAATAGTAGATAGGAAGGGGATTGAAAATCAAATTGCTGATCATTTTTCCAGGCATGAGTTAGAAAAACCACTCTATTTTGAAAAAGAAATTAACAAACATTTTCCAGATGAAAAACTGTTCAGTATTAATGAGTGGTGTGTTCTGTGGTATGCCGACATTGTTAACTTTCTTGTTAATGATATTATACCTTATGGAATGGCATATCAACATAAGAGGAAATTTATTTCTAAAGCTGTCTTTTTTTTATGACCCATTTTTATATAAACAAGTAAATGATCTTATTATTCGAATATGTGTACCTTTAGAAGAGAATTATGAAATTATCCAAAAATATCATAATTCTGATTTAAGGGGACATTTTGGAGTTGATAAAACAACATACAAAATTTTACAATCTGGACTTTATTGGCCTAATATCATTAGACATGTTAATGCTTATATTAAACCTTGTGATAGATGTCAACGAGTAGGCAATATTTCTAGAAAAAATGAGATGCCCCTTAATTATATGCTAGAAGTTGAAAAATTTGATGTTTGGGGATTAGATTTTATGGGACCATTTATACCATCCTCTGAAAGTTTATATATACTCTTAACAGTGGACTATGTATCCAAATGGACAGAAGCTGTTTCTTTACCTTGATGTGATGCTCAAAGTGTTACGAAATTTTTGAAAACAAACATATTTTGTAAATTTGGGATGCCGAGAGTTATCATAAAAGATGGGGGAAGTCATTTCAGAAATGTCATAATGGAGAAATTTTTAAAAAAATATCATATAAACCATAAAATTGTTACTGCTTATCATCCTCAGCCAAGTGGTTTGGGAAAATCTGTGAATCCAACAAAAATGGATTGGTTAGTCAAACTTGACTATGCTTTGTAGGCTTATAGGACTGCATGCAGAACTCCTTTAGGAATGTTCCCATATAGGCTAAGATTTGGGAAAGCTTGTCACTTACCAGTTGAACTAGTGCATAAAGCATATTGGGCGATTAAAGAGTTCAATTATAATTTAAAAGATGTTGGTGAGAAAAGATTATTGCAATTAAATGAGCCTGAAGAGATAAGGAATGAATCTTACAAGAGTGTTAAGATTTACAAAGAAAAGATGAAGATGTGGCATGATCGACAGATTCTTATTAAAAATATTCAGCCAGGGTAATAAGTTTTGTTGTATAACGCAAGGTTAAGATTATTTCCAGGCAAACTTAAGGGCCCATTTACTGTGATAAAAGTTTATCCTTATGGTGTTGTGGATATTAAAGATGTTAAAACTGAGAAAGTGTTTAAAGTGAATAGGCATAGAATGAAACCTTATTTAGTAGGGGATCGGAAAAAATTTAATGATCGAATGATGTTGGGTCAACCAGAATAAGCCCTGGTTACGTCGGGCTGACGATGTTAAACCAAGCACTTTGTGGGAGGCAGCCCATACTTATCAGTGTGTTTCTGTTTTGAATATGTTTTGCTTTGATTATTTTTTGTGTGAGATTGAGAAAAGTTGGGGTAGTACTTTTGAGACTTTTATGTGTTAGTATTGATTTTAAGACTTTATTTAGTGATCAAAACATACTAAAATGAGAATTTTAACGTTAAGTTGACTGGTGCAAAATTAAGCATTGACGCTTAAGCGCCAATATTCGACACTTAAGCGTGGGAGTTAAAAATCATGTGCAAAATTTAGATTCTAAAAGGTTTAACCGCCAATTGGTTGACTAAATGTGCCAAGGCAGTTTTAGGACGTGTCTAGGTGTTACTAGAGAGATTTAGGCCTATAAATAGAAGGGTATTGTGAAGGAATTTCACCCCTAATCATTAATCATTTTCAGCCAGCCCTAAAGTTTAAGAGAGAGAGATTTTGAGAAGTTGTCTTCATGGGAGATGGTTTTGAAGAAGAAGGAATAGACCATGAGGAAGAGATTCATTAGTCAATGTGCACAAGAGATGTGTAATGATTTCTTAGTTGTTAGTATGGAAGGAATATCAAAAAAGATCAATAAAATTGAGACTATCTTGGCTTTACTGGAAGATAATTGATATTCATGCACTCTAGAGCATATTGGATGGCAATTAAAAAAGAAATTTAGCCATACTAGTTATATAGAGGAAGCAGATAAGAAGAAGTTTCTTAAAAAAAATGGATAGAAGTAGATAGTATCAGAGCTCGTCACCACCGTCCGTTTTATCATTTACGTCTTGATTTGGCTTATCCAAATGTTAGAATTTGTTGTGAGAATATGTAAGAACCAGGCTGGTATTGTCTCTGTCAACAATTGGAAAGAATCACATGAGGTTCTATGAATGAGAATGCAATTCATATGATTTAGTGCAAATAAATAGGGAAATAATCTTTGAAGGGTGTAGAGTTAGTGGACTTTAAAGTGACAAGTTAAAGCCCCCAACTTGGTTTATTAGATTAGGTTTTGATACGAGATGTTATCCCTCAGATGGAGGGAATCGAGGGAACTCTAGAGTGAGAGCTAGTATCTTCAATGCCTAACCGGTCTTCAAAACTATTTAAGCTTTAAATTAGCCAATGTTCTTTATAGCATCTCTAGTAAGGGTAAAGAATATTATTGCTCTTATTTGGCTTAACACAATTTGCATACTTCCACAACAAAATTCCTATACTTATTACTAACTCATGATAAGGTGAAATATATTTTGATATCAAGTGTTTTTCTTTTACATAAACTCAAGTTATCTTTAGAAGTTTTATTATTTTGTCAAAATCTCAAAAATACTAAAAAGAATTGAATTTTGCCTACTATGAAAATATCTATTGTTTAAATAATTGTCTTTTTAAAATAGGTTTGTTGATAAATAATGCATTTTGCTTATTTTCTCTGTGGGTTCGATATTAGGTCTTAATTAAAAAGTCCTATATTACTTGATAATGATACGTATACTTGTGTAGTATCCCAATATATATATAAATTAAAAAATTAAATTCTTATTTTCTCCATGATCAAGTTTTTAATTATGTTGCAAAGTAAGGAAACATAAGCAAAAAGTATCATCAAATACATTGTTATACTGTTGCGTATAACTTTTTCTAGTCAGGATCAGGTAATCAGCCCACATTTCATTCAGGTAACAAGTCTTTGAAAACTGCTTCTAGGCTTCTGGCAGTCTTTATCACAAATAAGACTTCCTCAACACCCCCATCATTGTATTGGAGTTCTTTTTCAACCTGATAAAGCAGCTTTTCTCTTCAAAACTTGAAACATGGAACGATTTACAAGCTCATGTGGAAAACACTACAAAATGGGGGCAAGAGATTCAAAACTAGTAAATAACAAGTTTCAAACATTATTCATGAATATGGATGTAACCATATTTCCAAAAAAACATACGGTTCATTGTGACATATGTCCCAATCTTAAGAAATGCATAGCATCTTTGACACCTCGTTTTGGGTATAATTGATTGCAGGAGGACTTGATTCGGCCTCTTCCATCACAGGCTACAAATAACAGCCTCAGATAGGTTAAAAATTCTATGTAGATTTCCTTCAATCTTTCCACAACATGTTACATCAAGAAAAACTTTGACCAACAACCTAGGATAGGTCAAGCAACTTTAGTGAATTTCATATGACTTTATACATTACGGGTTAATGTCGCCGAGCATCTATGGTTATACAACACAGGACGAGTCTTAAGATTTTAATAGATTCTCCTTTCAACTATGCTCCAACACATGCTACATTTTTGAGTTAGAAGCGGCTTGTCTAATAGCTAGAGGAAATTTCAAACATTCGTAGTGGTAGAAAAGGTCTCTAACCATGACCTTATAAGTCAAACCCAAGAGACAAGACTTGATGAAAAGAAATAATACCACTAAAAGTTGAGTCAAAGAGACAAGACTCTAGGGGAAGCCATCATGCCCATGTAGGTCAAGCCAAAAAGGCAAGACTCAATGGGAAGATATGTTATTCCTAGAAGTTGAGCATAAGAGATGAGACTCGATGGAAAGCTAACATGACCATAGAAGATGAACCTTAGATCAAGTCTTATCAGAAGCTAGTAGTGGACAGGGTCCTCTCTAGAAAGGCTACAAAATATTAAGTGGTTGGCAAGGTCTCCACTTAAAGACCTCACAATGCTATAGGAGTTAGAAGACAGGGGTACATTAAGGACCTCAATAGGTTCAAGATTTAGAAGGTATAGGCACATTAAAGACCTAATAATGCTACAAGTTTAAAAAGGCATAAGCACATCAAAAACCTTAGAAGACTATGAAACAACAAAAAAAAATAAGTTCATTTCAAGCTCTTTTAAGGCATAAGCTTAAGAAGACACAAGTCTCAGATAATACAAGCCTAAGAGGGCACAACCTTAGGAGACAAGAGCATAAAAAGGTATGAGATTTTTTTTTATTAGAAATGTTGATGCTAACTTTGACTTTAGACTTCCACATAATTGAAAAGCCATAGAACCTCATAATGCATACACCTCAAAAGATGTCTACATCAACAATACACAATAAGTGAGACAACGACAATCCAAAAGTTGGGTAACAACACCCCATGTGTAAGGTAAAAGCAACCTGAGAAATGGCGCCAGAATTTTTATTGCATCAAGCAAGTTAATGAAGTACATAAAACACATTTTTTACTCTGTAGAAATGCGCATCAGGCGATTGAAATGCTACAAAGATCAAAACACATTATATTAAGGCAAAAATTCAATGCACCTTGAAATGATGTTGGCATCGCCTCGTAAAATTTTAATGCTTCTATTGATTTATAGGTGATGATCTCCACCAAAAATCATATCGGCAGCGCAGGAAAGAAGATCCTGAGTCACCTGCTAGGCAGGAACAAGGACAACTTTCTTCATCTCAATAATGCCAAAGAAAATCTCGGAAGACCTGTTGGGGTGAGTCAGGAATAACTTTCAGGAGAACATTCTCATGCTTCTCTATGAGAGAAGACCGTGAAGAAAATTCTAGTGGTCCTACTAGGCAGGGCCTAGGATAACCTTAAGACGACTTTCTTCTTTTTCTCGATGAGAGAAGATCGTGAAAGAAAATCCTGGAGGTCTTCCTAGGCAAGGTTGGAGATAACTTTCACAATAGATTTATCCTACTTCTCAACGAGAGAAGACAGTGAAAGAAAATCTTGAAGGTTCTGCTAGGCAAGGTCGGGCATAACTTTCAAGAAAGTTTTCTCCCGCTTCTATAAAAGAGAACAGCAAAAAAAATTCTAAAGGTCTTGCTAGACAGAGTGAGGGATAACTTTAAGGGTGACTTTCCCCAGCTTCTCTAAGAGAAAAGAGCGTGAAAGAAAATCTCGGAAGTCTTGCTAGAAAGTGTCGGGGATAACTTTCAGGCATGTTTTCTCCTGCTTCTTGACAAACTAAAACTTTTAAAGAACACTCCGGAGGTCCTGTTGGGTAGATTCGGAGATAACTTTGTGGAAGACCTTTCAAGAAAACTCAAATCACCAGTTGGGCAGGGATGTGGACTTCACCCCCATTTTTATCTCATATGCCTATATATAGGTTGAAAAATCTCTAACATTGATGAGCAAAGTATTTAAAAAATAATTAAAAAAATTAAATTATATATTAAATCTCTTATCCTTCAAGCTTTCGGGTTTTGGCCTTTGCCTTCTGCCTTCCCCATTCCAAATTCATCAATTCTTTCCTTACGTGGGAATTGTGCAGTGAATTGAGGTGTTGTGTTTTATTAAGCAATTTTACCTATTTATTTATATGCATATATATATTCCAATTTTCATGTTAAGAATTATGTTTCATAAATACAAATTAATTTGATCATGAATAAATACAAATTAATTATGTTTCATAAATACATTTGATTTTTATTGATATAGAAAAAGATTACGATAATGTTCTAGGAGATATCCTTTGGAGAGTTCTTGAGAAGAAAGGTGTTGGTATGACTTATATTCAAGTTATTAAAGATATGTATATGTATATAAAGATATGTATACTAGAGTTGTTACTTGTGTTGGAACTGAAGGAGGATTGATCAATAGTTTCCTATTTTTGTTTGATTGCTTCAGGGATTTGCTTTAAGCCCATATCTTTTTTGCTTTAGTTATGGATGGTCTTATTGGACATTTATAGGAGGTACCTTGGTGTATGCTTTTTGCTGATGATATCCTTGTCGTGGATAAGACGAGAGAAAAAGCCCAGGAAAAACTTGAATTATGGAGGTCTACATTGGAGTCTAAAGGCCTTCATTTGAGTAGAAGTAAAACTGAATACATGGAATGTAATTTTAGTGGCAGTAACTCTAGTGACAGAAGTGTAACTTTGGTTGATCAAATTATTAAAATGTGTGAATGATTTAGATATCTCGGGTCTTTTGTTCAAAGTAATGGTGATATAGATGGGGATGTTAATAGTAGAATTCAAGTTGATTGGTTGAAGTGGAGAAATGCTTCATGCCTTTTGTGTTATATAAAAGTACCACTTATACCGAAAGTAAAATTTTATAAGACGGTGGTGATACCTACAATGCTCTATGGCATTGAATGTTGGCCTTCAGAAGAGAAGCATAATATGAAGTCAAGTGTTGCCGAGATGAGAATGATTAGGTGGATGAGTGGCTTTACACTTAAAGACAAAATGCGAAATGATAATATCCGTGATAGGGTTGGTGTAGCTCCTTTGACGTACAAGATTAGAGAAAGCCGTCTTAGATGGTTTGGTCACATTAACTGTTGACCATCTGATGATCCAATTAGGAGAGTAGATGTTTTAGATTTGACTTATGTTTAGAAAGGTAGAGGTAGACCTCGTAAGACTTGGGCTTATTGTATAAAAATGATCTTTAATTTATTAGAACTAATTGAAAATATGACATTGAATAGGATGCAATAGAAAAAGGATTCATGTAGCCGACCTCATGTAATGGGATTAAGGCTTTGTTGTTGTTGTTGTTGTTG
>NW_018252791.1:49658-52158 GCF_001263595.1 Phalaenopsis equestris
TATATATATATATATATCTGTATCTTGAAGTTTTTGAAATATTTGCCTTCATGCCATGAAATTCTTATATAATTATACTTCTTTCACCCAAATTTATATATTTACACATAACATTTAAATTTTTGGTATTACGTCAATAATACCACAATAAATATAAAGTACTTCAAATTTAAAAATTTTCGGAGGACGGTGTTGGTCTCACCTGAAAATAGGGGGCATCTGATACACCATCACTAAATTCATTTATCTAGCACGAATCTTGAGGCATGGTGCAAATTTTGAGTCATGTCAATGAATCTCAGGATAATCTTTTAAGTGATAAATATTCAAGCATTGAGTAAAAGTTAACCAGTGCTCTGGTTTCATTAAACTTATACTTAAACTGACCAGCTTGATTAGATGACCAAATAGTGTCAAAATTGATTCAATATGAACCAAATCGAGCCCTGATCAAGCCATTAAACAGAATGAAGAAGTTTTTTGGATACATTTCAAAGTTCAAATGGATGTTGAATCAAGCGAACTTATAGTCAAATCCAGCGTCTCGATATGACGAATCCAATGAGATCAAGATCAATCAATTCTGATATATTTAAAGTACTCAAATCACCATTAAACGTAGTCTAAAAAGAGAATTTCTTCAAGCCATCCATTCAGAATGGTTCAAATTCCATTATTAATTTCACCGAGAATTCTAGAAACAAACCCCACCCCTCTCTTGAGGGTTGGAGGGAGGGGTGGTGAGAGTTTGAACAAGAAAAAGAGCTTGAAGGTTGGAAAATGAGTTCAATTCTAGTCACCTCGCCGCTGACTAACAGTGGCCTCCAGCAGCCATTAGAACCAGCTGCTTGTTGCTAGTGACTTGCGTCAACCATCACCGATTAGCATTGGTCGTCTCCCACTTCTTTTGACTAATTCATCTGTGGACCACATTTGTAACTAGAAAGATTATGCAATTATTTTCAGCCTATTAGAAAACTGATAGAACTTGTAAACTTCAATTTATAGTAAATCTCTTGTAAAATCTCACAACTTTATTCAATCTACAAACATATTTGAATTGATAAGCGGAAGCGAGATAGAATAGATAGAATCATACATACCTCCTACCTCCAGCCATAACTTATAACAACAGAGTCGACACTCACAGCTCACACGAAAATTTTTTTGTTATAGATCTTCTAAGCTTTTCTCACTCACAACCTGATGACGTAAATAAAATAAAGAGGAGCATGCTTAGGGACCAAAACAACAAGCATCACATCTAATTTATAGTGCTCTGCCCATCACAGAGTTCAATAGATGTGAGCACATTATGGAATGTTACTAAATTCATGTGTTGAACTTAAACACTATATGGACCACATTCTAAAATTTAGTTCTCTTAAAAACACCAAGGAATTCTAACGGTTATTAAAATTAAAATAGAGTTTTAATTAATTTGGGAATTCCAATGGGTAATGAAATTAATTTTGGAATTCCAAAGGGTATTGAAATTAATTTGAGAATTCCAATGGGTATTGAAAAAAAAATCCCAACATTCTCCCACTTGGTCCATATAATTCAACACACACCATATAGAGAAGCAAAATATATGAATCATGGCGATAGGTCCTCTTATGTGAGTATTATCTTCCATGTATTACACTATATCAAGTCTCTCAACACTAGCCCATACAACTTAATGAATAAATCATATGTTTATTCCAAGTCCAAACGAAATGAGATTTCTCAAAATAAACGAATGAATAAATATGTGCACAAAAACTTATGAGAAAACATCAACTGAATTAAGAGTTTCATTAAAAATAATAAATGTTCGTAAAATGTAAATCACATTATGGAACCAAGTCTCATTCGTACTACATGATCCTTAAAATTCTTTGGTGGCATGCCTTTAGTCAAAGGTTCAGAAATCATCAACTCAGTGTTAACGTGTTCAATGACTACTTTCTTTTCCTTAACTTGTTCTCTTATGGCTAAATATTTGATGTCGATGTGTTTACTTCAACTTCCACTTTTATTATTTTTAGTCATAAATACTGCAACTAAGTTGTCACAGTACAACTTTATTGGCCTTGGAATAGAGTCCACGACTCTAAGCCTAGATATGAAACTCTTCAACCATACACCATGCGAGGTAGCCTCAAAATAGGATACGAACTCAGCTTCCATAGTGGAAGTAGCAGTCAAGGTCTTCTTAGCACTTCTCCAAGATAAAGCTCCACCAGCTAGCATGAAAATATAACCAGATGTTGATTTTCTTGAGTCAATGCAGCCAGCGTAGTCGCAGCCAGCGTAGCCTGAATCGATGTAGCCAATCACCTCAAAATTATCAGTTTATTTGTACATGAGCATGTAGTCCTTTGTACCTTGAAGATATCTCATTACTTTCTTTGCAGCTTTCCAGTGGTCTATACCTGGTTTACTCTGATATCTTCCCAACACTCCAACAGCAAATGCTATGTCAGGTCTGGTACAAACCTGACCATACATAAGG
>NW_018252791.1:57158-62197 GCF_001263595.1 Phalaenopsis equestris
TGCAACGCTAAGCCGATAATCCATTAATCTACATCCGCAAATCTTTTATCACGCATCAGTGATCAAGCCAGGTTTCTTATGATCCCAATAAATTTGATGAAGATTTTTTTTGTAAAAAAACAAAATAAAATAAATAATTCAATATGGTAATCTAAAACTAGCTCAGAGTTAAACTTTTTTGTTCAGCGGTTGTTACAATATTATGTCACATATCCTTACAGCAGTCTGATTAAAAAACTTTTTTAAGAGAGCATTGTACGCGTAATTTAATAAACAACAAAGTATACGTTACTGAGACAAAACGTGTTAAGAAATAATCAATTATTTTTATTATATCATCAGAAATCATGATTATTATTTATTAACTCGACAAGAAATAGTCCATTTCTGAGAGATAATCACATGCAGATATCATAATTTCTCGGACCATATGTGATCAGAAATTTGTAGTTTAGCTTATCTGGTCCCTTTAAAAAATTTTTATATTAATTAATTACATCTGCGAAAGAAATAAAATTAATCTTATGATGTTAAGAGGACAAACTTACGTCAGCTATGTAAAACCAGTGCTGTATTATATATATATGTTTGACAAGTTCTTTCTTCCTTTAAAATAATTAATAGCCTCAATTTCTTACAAAGAACTTGTCACTAGTCATAGTCTATTGTAGTTTTAATTAATAAATTAAAGCTGATGATTAGTAAGCTTTGGATTTTTCCATTTTTTTTGGAAGCCTTTGAAAAGCATATTTTTCCTAATCAATAATTATTCTGTTCATCTGCTTAGCGAAAGATCACAAAAGCTGCTTAAAACCTTCTCTTATTATATAACCAGCCCCTTCATACTCTCCGTTTTCAACAAAAATAAGAAATTTTATAAATTTTATTAATGCAATAACTTATGCTCATGGAATAGCATGGCCCAAATTGCGTAGATGGGTAAAGAGAAACATATATATTTAAATGAGAACTTGGTAAAGCTGTTAAAGTGGGACTTGAATAACTCTTCTCAACATATTGATTAATGTAAAGAGAAAAAAAAAACCATATAGAAGTATTGCTATACTATCCAAATAAATCCCATAAAAAAAATGATGGCCCCACTTAAAACGGATTGATTAAAATATTGACAGAATCATTGTTTTATTTATTCTTTTATTTTTCTTTGTTTTCTTTATTTGGGCGTTATTAATAGATCCAAGCAAACAAAGTAGAACATAATAATTGTTGTATGTGAAAATTTGTCCAGAATTCATGTGAGCTTTTCCCCCAAAAAAACAGTTCAGCTTACTCGAACTAAAAGGGGTGCCACCGGCATGATGCAGATTATGTTTTATGCATTTTTGATTCTCTGACATATTCAACACTACATTCCACATTGTGTTTTCATTGGAAAAGGGGGCAGACTTCTCCCAAATTACTGTGTTTTTATAGGAAGTTTTTTTTTAGGAGTTGAAGATGGTTATTGCCTCATATTATGACTATCACTGAATTTTTCTCTCTTTTAGAAAAAGCAGCAATGTCTGCAGTGAAGTTGCAGATAAAGTTCCAGTCCAAACCTCTCTCTCTCTCTCTCTCTCTCTCTCTCTCTCTCGCTCCCTCCGTAGTCAGAATTGACCTGCTTTAATCCCTCATGCAGCTTTCGTGATCTCTGAGCAGCTGCAGTAGACGAAGATCAGTGAACGACGGAAACAGTCTACTACATGCCAATTAACGAATTATTTTACTCAAAATTGAAATATGTTTTACGTGATGGATGAAAAAATCAATCGAAAGAAAGTTAGTTAAAAGCTTTATTATCTAATTGTTTATTATGAAATAGCTTATCGTGATCTGTATAAAGTTAACCGATTTCATAATATAGCACCTCTCTTGTTTAAAGTACCAACAACACTAAACAGAAAAAAATTGCATGTGAGACGCGGTGAAACTTCCACATGCATATACATCGATCTTTCAACGTTTTTATATAATCTCATATCAATCGTTTTGATGATATAATTATTTTTTTATATAGAGTATTAGAGATGAAAATGCGAAGAATATTATGAAAGTAATTAAGTAGCAATCTAAACTCAGATAACAGATCTAGCAGAGCATTTGGAGCTCCGTTCCTCTACCCATCTACGTACACATAGAACAGAAATTAATGTCAAACCGCTCGTCAATTGATCAACGTATGAGGCCAACTATGAGTAAAGACTTTGATAAACGCCTTGCTGTTTTGCGTCGGCGTTAGGCCACAAAATTGTTCGACTGTCATCGTTCATGAAGCCGCCGAGAAGCTCAGTCCAGGAAGAGAAACCGAGCTCGGGGAAGAAGGCGGGGGCTTGTTCGAAGCAGATTTCTTCATCGATCCAGTTTATGTAGCCATTTCTGAAGCCTTCGTCTACTGTCATGGATGAAGAGGAGGCGGAGACATAGGGGAAGCTTGGCTCCAGTGTTGCTACAGGGAAAAAGGCCGCTTCAGTTTTCATCACTGGAATTTGAGCTGGTGGTGATGTGACAGAGGGTGAAGGAGAAGGATGGTGAAGTTTGTTTGCAATTTGGATGTTTGATAAAGGGGTATTAATGGATCCTCCGGCCGCCATTATTTTTTTCATCAGCTTCGTGTTCCAGTAGTTCTTCACGTCGTTATCGGTTCTTCCATGGAGATGGGAGGCTATTACAGACCATCTGGTAAGAAAAAGGGGGGTTTTCATTAGCATGAAAATGAAGGAAAAAGGTGGAATTTTGATCACTGATTAATATGCTAATTAAGTACCGGCTTCCAATGGTCTTGTAAAGGGAGAAAATAATGTTGTCCTCTTCCTCGGTGAAGCCACCATGCTTTATATCCGGACGGAGGTAGTTGAGCCAGCGAAGGCGGCAGCTTTTGCCGCATCGTTTAAGGCCTGAAATCGAATCAAAAAGCCGTTATAAGCAAATGAAAAAAGAAAGGGGGGAAATTCTCAGACATTAGTAAGAGAAAAAGAAAAAGAAATGCAAGAGCATGGAAGTTGACCAGCTTTCTGAGGCAAGGAGATCCAGTTGCCGCCGGTGCCATGGCGCTCGACGTAGCTGCGAAGTGTGGCATCTTCTTCGGGAGACCAGGGGCCGCGCTTTACGTTGGCTTTATCGCAGCAAGGAGCTCTTCCCATTAGAACAAACAAAGAAAGTGAAAAAAAAAGAGCTTCTGCGAAAGGATGGAGATGGAAAATTAATGATGGAGAGGAAGCAGGAAGAAACCAAAGTCGAGATTTTAATGAGACAGAGAGCGATGGAAGTGTGCGGAGAGAGTGGAGAGTTTGAAAGGGAAAAGGAAAAATGTTGTTCGTCTGCTTTGGTGGCCCGGCATATAAAGAGCGTAGGTGAAGACCCTCAACACACTCTCCATCCCTAATGCTTTTGATCGAACTGCTTGACCGCGTACGACAAAAGAAGGTTTTTGGCGTGTGTGGAAAAAGTTCTGAGGCGTGGAACCAAATGTAAATATTAAAAAGAAAAAGAAAAGAAATATATATATATATATATATATATATATATATGTGTGTGTGTGTGTCTGTGTGTGTCTGATCAACTTCGTCTGTGCCATGGGAGCAATGCTCTACGTGTCATTTTATATGATGCAAATAGTGCTTGCTATTAAAATGCAGTGTTGCGTCATGCATAATAGTACGTGCCATTTTGCACCATCTATCTTCATCCTCTACAAAACTCAAATGACTCTAGCTCCTTCCCCAAGAATAAAAGTAGGAAAAACTCCAAGCTAGTTCAACCAGCCAAACTATGTGAATTGACTTGGCCCATATCACAACCCTAAATGACTTCAAAAATTCGCACAAGCTCCCTATCATATCTGCATAGATTCCAAACATTTTTCAAGTCTTTACAATGCCTAATCCATCCATATTAGCAAGTCTTAAACACATAACGCCAAATTACATGCTCTTGGGTTCCCTGAGATCCCCATGCTTGGTTGACCATAAATTGTCAATATTTTGAGCAAATAGACTGAATGACTTTTCCTTTGCTTTCATTCCAATAAATAATAGTTTGTACAATCTATTTTAGGTACATATTATTCAGTATAATCTGAATTAAGTAACTTAATTAATACATATTCATTATCTAAATATTCAGCTAAAATGAAAGAATCCGTGCAAATATAATATTTCCTTCTTTACAGTATTGCGAAGAAGGAAACTCTTTATTCTGTTTGATTTCATTTATTCCTGATTGATATCCCCCTTCAAATTGATGTTGGTTAGTCAAGAAGCATCAATTTGCTGACAAGAAACTGATGACGCTGTCGAGAAAGAGCTTTAATAAATATATCAGTCGTCTGAAGATCAGAAGTGATATGAGGAAGAGAAATAACACCCTCATCGTAGACTTCTCAAATGAAATAACAATCCACTTCAATGTATTTTGTGCGCTCATGAAAGACGGATTAGCAGCAATATGGATAGCACTAGTATTATCTGCATGAAGAGAAGTAGACTCAAGCTGAGGAAAACCAAGCTCACTCAGCACACCACGAAGCCAAATGATCTCAGAACAAGCAGAGGACATAGCGCGATATTTTGATTCAGTAGATGACTTAGACACTCGATCTTGTTTCTTGCTCTTCTAAGAGATTAAAGAGTTGTCGAGAAACATGCACCATCCAGTAATAGATCGGAGTGTATCAGAACAACCAACCCAATCGACATCACTATAGGCTGTTAAGGTGATAGGAGACTCTGCACAAAAGAACAAACCACGATGAGAAGTATCTTTCAAATATCGAATAATACGTCGAACTGCAGCTAAATGAAGATGTGTAGGTGCTTGCATAAATTAACTTATTGCACAGCAAATGAAATATCAGGACGCGTAATAGTCAGATAATTGAGACTGCCAACCAGTTGTCTATATAGAGATGGTTCAGATAGAAAGTCACCATCATTTGTTGATATTTGACATTTACTTCCAAAGGGGTATCAGTGGAGCGACCAACTTGAAGACCAGCCAAAGCAATGAGTCTCTTTGTATAGTTGTGCTGATGAAGAAAAATA
>NW_018252791.1:64003-68608 GCF_001263595.1 Phalaenopsis equestris
TATATATATATATGTGTGTGTGTGTGTGTGTGTGTTGCACAGTATTCTAAATGGAATCAATAAAAACACTAAGTAGCAACAAAAAAAGAATACAGTATCTGGTGCATGAAATCGGAGAAGTTAAAGTGGGGTAAGAGACATAACACATAAAAGATAACTTTAATATATTTGCTAGTAAAAACGTAATAATCCCACCTCAAAGTAATAATTGAGTTTCTCATCTCACAAATAGGATTTGCATGCAGGTCTCTTTCGTACCTTCCTGATTGTTTCAATGCAATGCACACTAGCCCTCGACCATCATCACTCTCTGAATACTGAGGTAGAAAAGTAAGGAAACAATAAGTAAAATATTAATTATCAGGTACATCCAAGGCTTACTTTCTCTCATTACCATCACAAAGATGTGACAGTAGATTACTTATAGGTGAAGTAGAATTCTTTAGAGAAATGGTAGAAAGGTACCTAGCTAGGTAGGTATGATTTGAGTGGAGTAGTATCACCCAATTTGTTATTACGTCCAGTGGGCATATTGGTGTTTTCATCCCCCTGCTAGAATTTGAGTCGGTTTAACTGTGATTTCTGGAGAGGCTTCGTAAGAGTATCCACTGGTTTGTTTTGAGCATGCATATGATGAATCTGTATTTCACCAGAGTTGATATTATCACTTATAAAATGATAACCAATCTCAATGTGTTTTTTGCATGCATGAAACACCAGATTATTCGATATAGCCATAACCGAGAGATTATTAAAATGTAAATACCGAAGTCTTGGGGAAAAGTTGTAGCCATATTACCTCTATTATATCCTTTGCAAGTGCCTGATATTCAGCTTCTATTGATGACCGAGTCCATGAAATTAGTGTGTTGCTCAAATACAAAAAATAACCTGTAGCTGATTGGAGGTTAGTATAATTTGCTGCACAGTTGGAATCGGAGAAGGATTGTAAGTGAAGGTATGATGATGTAATGAGAATGCCAGGGTTGACGAAGGTACCTTTGTTGCCTCAATAATAAGAATGAAGGAGCGTGAGTAATTTGGATGCCAAGATATCTCGATATGGGATCCAAATCTTTCATCTGAAAGTTGGCATGAAGTTATTGCTTGAGTTTTACTAGGAGAGATTCACACGTACCTGTAATTAAAATATCATTCAAATAGAGAAGGAAATTAGTGTGGTGTTGATTTTGTTTGGATATAAGCAACAATGGATCACTTTGCCAAGGCCCGTAAAAAAATTGGAGATTGTGGTAAATCATTACCATGGAGAGTGCTTCAAACCATAGATAGCCCTTTTGTAAACTCACATGTGATGGGAGCTAATTGTCAATGAACCAATGGGTTAATGCATATAAACTGTTTCACCAAGAACTCCATATAGGAAGGTGTTTGACACGTCTAGTTAAATATCTGCCCTTATTTTTATAATGTGATAGTAAAGAGTTTTCTAAATGTGGGCATTTTTGCTATTAGAATGAAAATTTCTTGATAGTTGATACCAAGTTTTTATTTTTGTCCCTACGTAACAAGGCGAGCTTTATATCTTGCCACCAAACCATCAACATTAAATTTCATTCAATAGATCCAGTGATAAACTAGAATAGGTTGATTTGTTGGACTTGAAACAAATTACCATGTAGCTTGGGCTTGAAGAGCCTAAAATTCCTCACTCTTTGTTTGTTTCTAGTGTTGAGATTTGATAGCTTAAGAGTAGGATGTGGTAACAAGATGTAGTTATAGTTAGTGAGAGAGTTTGAGACATTGTACAATTTCAAAATACTTTTTTTGCCTTTTGTTTGCATAGGATGAGAGGGAATGGGCTTGGTAGGCGGAGTTGGAGAACTATTTGTGTTGGTAGGATGACTCGTGAGAACTGAAAGTTGTGAGGATGTTCGGCTGGAACATGAGAAGATTAAGGCAGTTAAGAGTTGGAAAGGTGATGAATATGAGATGATGACTATGAGTCTTGGTGGGGAAGAATAGAAGTAAGAGAAAGTGTATTGGACACAACTTATGTGTTTATTATAGGGAGATTATGTGGCGGAGCAGCAAAAGGATATGATAATTCATCAAAGATGACATGCCTTGATATAAAAATCTTGCCCAATTGTCTATGAAAACACCTCTATCCTTTGTGATTAGGAGAGTAACACAAGAATGCACATAAGGAAGACCTTGAAGCCAACTTATGCTTACCAAAAGGCTTCATCCATGCATAAAAAGCACACCCAAATGCATTGAGATGATGATATGTTGGTGGGCATTGATATTGTAGTTCATACGGGGAAACGTAAGATGTATTTTTGGATGATAGGAAATTTATGAGATAAGCTGTTGTAAGGAGAGTATGAACACATAATTGAGATGGTAAGGATGCATCATAAATATTGGTATGGTTTGTTTCAATTAAGTGATGGTGTTTGTGTTCCGCGGCACCATTTTGGTTTGGCATATATGGCCAAGATCAGAATGATGATTAATATCATTATCAGTTAAGAACTATGATAAATTATGGATCATAAATTCTCCTCCCCCATCCGTTTGGAGGTGAGTGATGGTAGTATGAAATTGGGTTTGAATCATTTTGTTGAATGCAATACATGTATTAGTTACCTCATATTTACTAACATGTAGAAAAATCCAACAAAATTTGAGAAATCTTCAATGAATATAATGTAATATCGAAACCCTTGATGTGAAACATTAGGGGAAGGAACCCAGTTCCATACATCGGTATGTATAAGTTCTAAGCTAGCATAAGTATGAGAAGAACGAGTAAAAGGTAGTTTATAGCTTTTAATAAGGTTGCAACTATTACATGATAATATATTGGATGAAATACCTAGTGTAGGA
This sequence comes from Phalaenopsis equestris, assembly GCF_001263595.1. Lineage (NCBI taxonomy): Eukaryota > Viridiplantae > Streptophyta > Magnoliopsida > Asparagales > Orchidaceae > Phalaenopsis > Phalaenopsis equestris. The sequence goes on from NW_018252791.1 coordinate 66,860, forward strand.
TGTAGTTTACTAAGGTGGTTGAGGATGTCTTGATGGGGATGTCCAAGGCAACGTTGCCAGATTGAGGAAGAGATGAGAGATGTATGGAGAGCTTGATGCTTTGATTTCGTTGGTGTAGCTGCATGGATAGGATAAGAACTCTTAGAGTTGCAATCTCGAAGAAGAGTCTTTTAGGTCTGTGGATCAAAAATGATAAATCCCAATGTTCCTTCAACAACTCCACCACAAGCCATGCAAATCCCTTTGGTCTTATGACACCAATTTGGGAAAAATGAAAGACATTTCTCACTTCCAAAGCCTAGCTAGCTTTAATTTGAGATGGAATCCCAATATGTAGGATTATTTGATAGTTCATGCTAATATAAGAGGGGCTGGTCATTGTGATGATGAGTGGAGATTATGGATGATTATGCAAATTCCTTTGCTTGTTTCTCACAAGCTTGAGGGATGAGCAAGGGCAAACTCTAGACTAGTTTTGGTTCCATTCTATTTTGACCTAGAAGAATATATTTAATAATAAACTTTATATTATTATACATTTAAATTCATTATTTGCAAATTTATTGAACCTTTGGAATCTAAAAGAGGGAATTAAAGGAGTTGAAGGGAGGTCAATCGCTAGTGGAGCTGGGCTTTATTTGGTAACCATTATCCCCTTTCCCTATTAGCTGCACTCTCTCTCACTCTTGTTCTTTCTCTCACTCTCTTTGTGAATGAGATTTTTAGGGAAGATGAATTTAGAGAAGTTTCACATGGTGGTAATAGGATGTGTTTCGATTTTGTATGCTTAGTTTTATTGTGGTAATTTATTACAAGGTAGTTGAATGGGAGGAAGAAATCATGAGATAGAGAAAGACAGTTATAGAAATAGAAAGAATGATTGAATTGTAATATCAAAGGCAATTTTTTATAAATCATTTTTCTATATGTGAACATGCATTTAAAACTTGTGTTTCTTGTATTACCGTTGAATTAATTGATATGGTAATTCCATAGGTTATTTACTATTTGATGAAATTTACAGAGTTTAAGAAGATATGATGTGATATAATTGCGACCTTGAATACTAGAAAGTTGTGAGGGTTGCTGTTCAGCGATACATGCAAGTTATTGTCCATTTGCCTTACATCATCCCACACGTCCAACATGCTCACTTCATTCTAGAAAAAAGCATAAGCCTCATTGATCCAATTGCCAGGTAAATTTATGTAATTTTTAATCAAGTATTACGCTAGGAGTATGCTTGAATTCATTTTCAGCAAATTTTCTTTTATTAACTAAATGTCTAGTGCAATTATTTTATAAAAAGATACGATAAAAAAAGTTAAGACAAATGATCTGTAACCATTAAGCACAATCAATATAATTCAATTTGAGAGAAGTTCAAATGAAATTATTTAGAAATAAACTCACAAAACATAGGCATATATCCAAAATTATGAAAAAAAAATTACAATCTAAATGATCATGTTAAATTTTATAGAGCTTACTTAATAAAGGTAATTACCAATATTCTGAGGATAATTTCTCCAAAAATTTTTTAGAAATAAAATGCATGGATTTCTGTAATATTTTGTTGAACACTACAGAAAAAATCAAAATTATTGTCTAACAAATCAGTCATTAATAGCGTGAATATCCTCTGGCAGCCACTATTATCGTCTGAAATTTGGTGGAGAAAAGATCTGAAGCTAAAACCTCGATGGCAAGAGAATTTGCATTAGATAATTTCTTTCCCTAACTTTTCAG
>NW_018252791.1:68618-81450 GCF_001263595.1 Phalaenopsis equestris
CTTTCACTAACTTTTCAGGCAGTTTTTTGTATCATTATTTTTCCTACTAGAATACTTATGAAGGAAATGATTAGACGTATTATTATCAGATGAACTTCCACCATATTTTTTACTGTCATAAAATTGAATCAGATTTGCGGTAGCTTTTTCAGCTGTAGTATACCGTGCAGCAAAATTGAACAGCTGTGTATATAGTTGCATTAGCATTCGATTTTGTCCAACACTTAGTTACGTCCAAAAAATAATACCGTAAATTAGTCATAAACCTGTACTAAAAAAATTAAAACGAATAAAAATGTTTATGCCTCTAAGTAAAGATTATAACATTCAACCCCAACATCAATCATATCTCACAATAGATTTAAAAATTATATAAGAAAATTGACAATGAATGAAATCGTTATACATGACTAAAAAAATCATTGTCGGCTGCGGATTTTTTTGAAAATGATTTTGAATTTAATTTAAAATATATGGGTAATTGTGATTTGGAAAATAGTTCTTTAGTTTTGAAAAATATGAGAGGCTGAATAGATCCCATACATTTTAATAGTTTAAATGACTTAACACAATACTACAAACAATGCACCTATCTTGAAGGATAGGCATATTACTTGTCAGCGGGCTAGATTAAATAAATTGAAAGAATTTATGACGTCCAATTGGTCTACAAGCCTATTTTATATGTAGGCCGATAAGTTCCTTTATCTGATATAAGGATTAGATAGGGTTTATATTATTTAGGTTCATTATTTCCCTATAGAGGCAAGCCCCTATAGTTATCTATATCTTAAGCCACCGAAGCCACTTAAAAAACTCTCGATAATGACCAGAGGTACTTGTCTTCAAGATTACAGAGTTTAGTTTTTGAGGTTCGACATGGAAAAACTAAATGGCACTGGATCAAATAGGAGCAATAATTTTTTTGGGAATCCAAGGGAACGAAAAAGTAGAGGACGTCACAGATTTCGACGTAAACCTTGATGACTTCCCAAACTATCCTATTGTTGGGTTTCATGTTTTAGGAATGAAATTGTTTAATGTTTAATTCAGTCATTTAATTATTTAGGACTTACATTTTTACAATATCTGATCATGCAAATAGCTTGGAAGATAGGAGGATTTATGTCATACCGAATGCTGGCCTCGAAGTCCTAAAAGAGTTAGGGCTCATAGTGCACAACATGGTCATGCAAAGACCTAAAGATAATGTGAGGATTTATGTCACACTGGGTGGACTACCTCGAAGTTCTATGGGTGGTTGTTTAAACTAAAGAAAGTTTAGCTATTGAAGATCTCGTTTGCTCTCTCGAAGATGTTCTTTCTTTGCATCCTCATCATGTTGCCCACGAAGTATGCTCCAATTTTTGAGCTTTGACAATTGCAAGTTCAAGGTTTAAATTTAAAGTGTTCTTGCAGATGGTTCGGTCGGTGTTGTTGACCTCACTTTTGGTGGAGGTTTAGTTTTTCCTCTTTAGTAGCCTAGGGTATAGCCATAGGACTTTCCTGTTGATTATTCCTAGAAAAATAGAAAAAGGAACCCTTAGAAATTCTACCCACTTCCTTACTCAACTTGAAGCTCTACATATTGGTCCTAACCTCTAGCACTTAGTAGGTGGGATCATTATGGGGGAGCTCAAGGAGAGTTCCCATAGGACTATTTGACCTTAGGGTTAACCCTGGGTGCTGGTCTAGGGCTAAGGAACTCACTTTCACTCACTACACTCACTCTCACTCACAATCCCTCACAACCCTAAACATATTATTTGTTGACTTTGATCCCTTGATCTTTTGGGAGACTCATGTAGATGGTCCCCTACCCACTAGCCCTAGGCTAGGGTTTAGCTAAGGCCAGTACATAGAGGACCCAAATGGGGATTCCATTGGTCCATGGCTCATATATGGTGGTTGGCACCCCAGTTCTACCAAAAATATCCAACTTGGCCTTTTGCCCCAAAATCCCCCAAATTACCTAGATCTAGATACCCTTGGAGCCCAAAATTTGGCCAAAATTTTCAAATCCACCCAAAATACCCAAACTTGTTCAAAATTTATTTTAAAACCTTTTCAAAATACCCAAATTACCCAAAACTACCCAAAAATTACAAATTTACCAAAATACCCCCAAAATGGCCAAAATTACAAAAATACCCTTGGCACCCCAAACTTTCCCAAAACCTCCAAAATCACTTCAAATGTTTACAAAACTAATATGGACCCTCCAATTAAACCCAATTTGGCCAATTTGATTATTTAGACCAAAACCCCCAAATTGCCTTTAAAGGCCCAATTTCCCTAAATTCACCTCAAATATCCATCAATTTGGCTCAAATTTCCCTCAATTTCAATTCTAAACTCAAATTAACCTTTCAAATGATCAATATAAATTCAAATCCAAGCTTAATTGGCTCATTCTTTGAGCCCAATTTTGATGTAAGTCAAACCCCCAATTTTGGCTCTATGACTTAATCCCACCAAATTGAACCCTATAGCCTACTCAATTTGCAACAATTTATGTTGAAAACTCTTCATAAAACTCCTACACCATAAAAATCTAACACATCAAACTTGACCTTAAATTGGCCTTGGTAAAGCCTCAATTGCATTCAATTTTAACCCAAGTCCAAAAATTTCCAACTTTCCCCCAAATTGCCTATGTCCCTAAATTTTACCAAATTGATTGCCTTAACCCCAAACTTGACACCCAATTTATGTTGAAAACTCTTCAAAAATTTCCTTTAGACCAATTTCAACAATCAATTTGGAATTATCCCAACCTTAGCCCAACCTAGACCCAAGTTTAGCCCAACATGCCCAAACTGACCAAAATTTCAAAATCCTTTAAATTGAACCCCCAAATGGACTCAAAATCATTTCAATCCTTCACCAAACATATTTATTACAATCATCTACACAATGTTGGTCAATAAATTGGGCTCAAAGTCAAGGATATCCTAACCCAAACCAAACTTCTGGCCATTTAGATCCACATTGAACCCATACAACAAAATTGACCAGCCATGTCAAATTGACAAAGGCAAAACTTCTGCAGCCAATTTTTGGATCCTAGATGAGCCATGGACCAAAGGTTCCCTAAATCAAGGGATTTTTTTCCTAAATTGCTTAAGCCAAAGGGATCTTTGCCAAAACCCAGCATCAACCCAAATTAATGGTTGTGGCAGATTCCTCTAGCTGACCTGACCACTTAGCCACCTCCCCAGGACCTGTCGGTCGGCCTAGTCCCCGGAGCACCTCAAAATTGAAGGCCACCATTCCTAAATCAAACCCAATCTCAACCCTAGGGCCCAACTCACCTTGATTAAGCCTTAGAGCCTCTTAGCTCCCCACCTCAGCAGACTTTTGCACCCAAGGCCAAGCCCTGAGCTCCACTCTCCGGCCATGGCTATAAAATGGCCTCTTCAGGGCCAAAGGAAGGGTGTTGAAATTTTCTTAAGGAGACCCTCCCAAATTACTCCCACAACCTCTTTAATACCTTCTCAGTGCAATCCAACTGCCTCCTTGCCCTTATTTCCCTTGCCATAGCTCAATTTCTTAGCTCAAATTCTTGCTGGAGATAGGACATTCTCCACCACACCTCCACAGTGCACCAAATATCAATTAAACTCACCACAGTGAAAGGAGAAGAAGCCCCATCAAAGCCCCCTCACAAACAGCCTCAACAATAGCCTCCACATTAGACTGATTAACACCCAAATTTGAATTTGATTGAATTTGGGTCTTGATCTGTCACCATGACCAGAGGTCCAATCTCTAGCCTCCTTGGACCGACACGAACGTGCCAAGCACCTCTGATTGATGCTTCCCTTCTCAAAGAAGCAAAGGTATTGGCAAAGGTATTGAACTTCCCCTCTTCCCAAGCCTATTTTGATTCTACATGTGATTAGGGTTAGTTTAGTGGCATATTTACTGTATGACTATGTTCGTCTCACTTAGACGAGTCTATAGGATCAAATCCAAGGTCATTTGGTTGAGAAATGAGGGAGATCTTAAGGTTTTAGGATTAACGATCATGGGTTTTGGCTATTGGGGACGATGACGCGGAGCCATTAGATGGCTCGTGTATCAGACGGATGGCTAGGATTGTGTTGGACGGGAGCTTGATACATAAAGCGGGCGTCGACTCAACGGCTATGTGGATGGCGACGTCCAACCAGAGCGTGCCATGCAGAGCTTCAGAGCCACCGTAGGTTGACGCGGTGCCACGTGTTTAAGTAGAAAAATAGGGTTATTTTATATTTAATTAAATCAGGTACCATCAAAAATCCATATCTTGGTGTGGAAAAATCACAAAAAAAAAGAAAAATACCCTTGTGCTCAGTGAACAAAGGAGAACAATGTGGAAATGGTTTGAAGATTATTTGGTGTATATTTTATTTTTAATTATGCAAATATTGTTCTAAGTATTTTGATTCTCCATGCATGTAGACATTTCACCATGGCTTGATATTTTGGCATGTTGTTGCCTCTGTCATGGGGATATTCCATGATTTTTCCAAAGTTAGAGGAGACCCCTTGACAGGGATCCATATTTTTGAAGTTTATTTCTATTATTTGCATAGATTAATCATAATAATTAACATGTTGCTTAGCATAATCCAAGAAAATTTTGGTAGGTTCACAGTGACCAGAGAACCCTAGGAAAAAATTTTTTATGAGGAAGTCATTAAGAACACACCTAATTTTCTTAAAATCCTAAGGTACAAAGAAAATTAATTTGGGAAAAATAAACATCTAAATGACTTAATTTTGATTCTTCACTATAATTTAAAGTTCAGAGGATTTAAAGTTCAGAGGACTCCCCATAAAAATTTCAAGACATTTGGAATTCATTTGGCAATTTAATCTGATTTTCTAAGTTAAATGACATTTTTGACCCTAAAATGATTTTTAATAATTAAAATATAACTTAAAAAATCATAAAATTGGCTTTGGGAGTTCTTTGTGATCAGAAAGATTTTCTAAAAATAAAATTTTAATTAAAATAAAAATTTCATTTTTGTAAGCATATTTCCAAATTTTAAATAATAAAAATTGATAAAAATTATAAAATTAATAAAATTCATGGAAATGTTCTAAATTAATTTCTAAGCACTTAGGAGCAATTGAAATATTTTTCTTAATTGCAATTGAAATATTTTTCTTAAGCAATTGAAATATTTTTCTTAATTTTCTAAGTGAAGACATTGAGTTTTAAACCTTAGAAATAATTTTTAAAGGCTAAAAAGGGTTTTTTTCTTAAATTTTCATCTAAATAATTATAATAATTCAAAAAAAATCATAAAAATGTGAAATTTGTTTCTCTGGTTTCATTGACCTCTCAGAGATTTAATAAAAATGTAAAACTTAATTTTTCACATTTAAAATATTTTATAATTAATTAATACAACAAAAATTAAAATAATTCTGACAATTCAAATAAAACTAAAAAAATCATGAAATTTGGTCCTAGTGGTTCTCTGGCTAGGTCTACCTCCAGTAAAAATTTCAAGTGATTAGGCTTTGCCTTGGTCAAATTATTGAATTTTCTTTGAAAAATGCTATTTTTGCATGTAAATAATCATGTAAATTAAATTAAATTTTGAAAAATCACATTTTCACCTCTGATTTCTTAATTGACTCATGAGTGAGATAGGATAAAAATTCCAAAGTCATTTGAATTAAATTTGATGAATTACAAAGTAATAGAGCCTTAAGGGCAAAAGTGTAATTTTGGAAATTTAGCCCTAATTAACATTTAGGCTTAATTCAAGAGGGTAAGATGGGCAAACTTTGATCTTAATTAACATGTTCAGTGATTAAAACATAAGGGATTAATTGGTGGGAACCAATTTCATTTTTCTTAATTAAAGGAAAAATTTGCAATTTTCTAAATCATTAAAATTTGGAGATCTATTTTGGAGATCTATTAGAGATCTATTAAATTAAATGATCCTAGACTTAGGGGTACGATTTTGGATGTTAATAATTCACCAATTCAATAACCTTATTTGGTCTTCAAATGACATTCAAATCTTTTGATAATGAATTATTATCAGTCAAAATTCAACTTCTTTAAAAAATTACTAATATGTCCACCAAGTTCCTGAGGGCATAGTGGTGACCTAAGCTAAATTAAATTTAGGTAAATGAGGTTTAGAAAAGTGAATGTAACTAGAAATTGAACACCTTTAAAACACTATAAGCCTAAGTTAAAGCTTAAATTGGCTAAGTGTCTTAATAGCATTAACTTGCCCCTTTTAAAGGTCTTCACCCACATAATTCTCAAATTAAATGACAAATGATAATCACCCAACTCTTAGAGATGATTAAAACATTGATGTTCACTAAACACTAGAGGTATTTACAAGATGGATTATTAAGCAACATAATAAGTTTAAATGAGCTCGGGACTTTTCACAAGGCGGTGAGAGGGAAGCATGGACGAGCTTCTTCCTCCTGACCTTTTGGATACCTTGGAGGTCTACTAAACTTAGTGTATTTTTCTTAATGAAATCATCCTCACATGAATTAATAAGGGCTCACCAAGATATGATTTAGGATTTGGTAGATCATCGAGACCTTATTTCACTGCTTTACATAAAATGCTTTTAATATATAAATGCTCTCACATGCATTTTGAGTTTCAGTTGAAGATGAAGGGAAAACCATCTTGGTACGCTTTTATTTTACTTTCATATCTAGTTTCTCGTACTTTACTTTTCAGTACGTTAATGTACTTACTTACCTTCATGTATGAACAAAAAACACAAACCTGCATGTTAAACAATGATGCCACCCTGCATGAAAACTAAAACTACTAGGATAGCCACAAAACCAAAACTAAAACTAAAATCAACCAAGATAAAATTTTCTGCCACAACATTCAAAATATAAAACAACTCAAAATTTAATCACAAACATCACAAAATAATAAATGCAACTAAATTAAGACGTCTCTATCGGATGATCGGGAATCTCTCGGAGGAGGTAACCTTACGGTTGCTAATGAGGCTTCCCATGGTCTAAATAAAAGTATGGAACTCATTAAGTTGATTTTAGTAAATTCATTTGGACTAAGTGAATCTAATAGAAAATCGTGGTACCAGAATGAGGGAACCGTAGGATCCTAACTAATTTTGCTCTAATCAACTTTAATATGTCTCATAACATTTAAAGAACTACAACCATAGGGACATCTAATTTGACATAATAACTTGACACACTAGAAAATTTAAACTCATCACATCAAGGAGCTTCGAGCTAGCATGGTGGGTAGCACAAACATCTTCAATAGTAAAACATGTCTATATCAGCTAAACCAATTTCCTTCCTTAGAATTAAACAATAAGCCATAGGATTTCAATGTTGTCTACTTAGTGCAACATAAATCCTCACCTCATCTTTAGGGCTTTATGTAGCTCTGTTATACAATATAAGCCCTAACTCGTCTTAGGATTCTCAGGTTGTCGTCCTCACGACCTAAACTCTCACATCTTCTAGGTTATTTGTGTGATCGTTTCCCACAAATGTATGCCCTAAACTAAAAATAATTGTAGAAAGAAACACTGAAATAAATTTCTCCTCAAAACTGAAGCCAAATCATATGATAGACTAGGAAGTCACCGAGGTTCTCCTCCAGATCTATGACATCCCTTAGTTCTTCCTCCTTTGGATTCTACAATAAAATGTTCCAAATTTGAGCTATTCCCATTTCACACCTCTTTGTCAGATTTAATTAAAAAGTCCTATCCTTTTGACCTCTTTGAAGATAACATTTCATGATTTTTATCGAGAGTTTTCTTAGGTGACTTTGATTATCTAAGATGTAATTAACTATAGGGGCTTGCCCTTATAGGAAGCTTGTCCAAACCCAGCTTAAAATAAACCCTATTTAATTCTTCATATTAAATAAGGAAAATTGTCAGTAAATCAAATGATTTTGTACACCAAACAGATGTCATATATTTCTTTCTTTATTTGATTGATCCTCAGCCTCAAGTATTGTGTTTATCCTTCGGGGTAGATATAGGGTTTGAGGTATAGTGCTCTTTCATTTAAACTATTAAAAATATGGGGTTAGTTTGATTCATATTTGTCTAAAACTTATATATATATATATATATATATGTAAATTAAAATGTCCTTCCGAAGAGGGCCACGAGATTTTGATTCTGGCGACCGACAGCTTCCAAAGGGCAACACCTCCAACCAAAAATAGTGCCGACAGGCGTCTTGTCGTTGTGTAACTCCTATACAACAAGGCCATTGTTCTCCTATCCTAAGAGGTATTGCAGGTAATATGCATATAAGAAAGAATAATAGAAGTACAGTACATAAAAGAAGGCAAAAATACATACAATTTCGTACATGGGCCTCTACTATTGCTGCAAAAGGGTTATTACAATAATAAAAAGAAGTGCAGAAAGTTTAAGCAAACTTATAAGACTTAAACAAATCATGAGGGAATCTAGTAAAAAAAATAAAATTCATTTACATTGAGAGAAAAATATGAATCAAATAAAATAAAATCCGCTAGCACACATGGAAGACCAGAGCTGAGAGATTTTAAAAAAGGTGGGGGCTCGGAGCTGGGCTGTGTGCCTTATAATTCCATCTTTGATAGAAATTACCATCTTGGAAACTGATACACCTAAAATATATAGTGTTTTTAGACACATTTTTATACCTATTTTTGAGATATTACACTTTAATGGAAGGTATTTGTGTGTTTTTTTTCACGTATAAGTAAAAAGGAGAAAAATACTAAAAGGAGTGAAAAAGGATCAAATTTGCTGCAAAAATGTAAAAATTGTGCCAAAGTGTTTTGGCGCCTAAGCACTAGATCCGACACTTAAGTACCAGTTAAACAGACACCGGTGAAACAGAGAAGGCCGGGCCTAAGCTCCAGAGGCCTCGCGCTAAAGCGCCAAAGGCAGTTATGTGACGATTTACTTCATTTTTTCCAAATTTTGAAGGGACATTTGAGGCACCTATTGGCTAAAGAGGGTGGTTATGACCATTGGAAATGAAAATATGGTTAGAAGACTTGTGAAAGGAGGCATCCTTTAGAGAATACATCAAATTGAAGAGTTATCAAGACACCTCTTGGAGATTTATAAAAGAAGGAAGTTGAGAATTTTTGAAGTGTGTTTGAAAGTTCTAAAAAGTGTTGGAAAGGGGGGGGTTGAGAGATAGTTTTGTAGAGATTTTCAGGCATCAAAAATTTATTTCATCTTTTTTATTTTTAGTTTTATTTTGAGATTCAAGAGTGTTGTAAAAGAGAAGAGATTCAAAGGAACATCAAGAGTTTGGTGGAGGATTTGAGATAAGTCCTTATCTTTATTTTTAAACTACTTTTGGTTTTAATCGAGACTTTTTGTTGGTTTGATAATGATTTCTACTTTTAAACTAAAGTGTGATTTTATTTTTTCCATGAATTCTGAGTAGTTTTCTTTATCTTTCTCCATAAAATGATAAGTAATTAAAGTGTTGGATGGAAGTTGTGAAGAGTATTGATCTTTAATGTTTGAAGAAGTTATGATGATTTAAATCCATGTACTTCATTTACTTCTTGATCTGGCCTATTTAGATGTTAAAATTTATTGTGAGAACATGTAAGAACTGGGTTGGTATTGTCTCACTCAACAATTGGAAAAAATCGCATGAGGTTGTATGAATGAAAATGTAATACATATGATTTAGTACAAATAAATAGAGAAATAATCTTTGAAGGGTGTAGAGTTAGAGGACTTTAAAGTGACAAGTTAAAGCCCAAAATTGGTTTATTATTTTAGGTTCTGACCAGAGATGTTAGGCCTCAGGTGGAGGAAATCAAGAGAACTCTAGAGTGAGAGTTGGTACTTCCCTGCCTAGTCGGTTTTCAGAACTATTCAAACTTTAAATTAGCCAATGTTCTTTATAGCATCTCTAGTAAGGGTAAAGAATATTATTGCTACTATTTGGCACAACACAATTTGCATACTTTCTCAATAGAATTCCTATACTTATTACTATATTGTGATAAGAAGAAAGATATTTTTCTTATTAAGTGCTTTTCATCTACAAAACTCTAGTTACCTTCTTAAGTTGTTACTGTTTTGTCAAAATATGATTTTTACTTACAATGAAAATATCTAATATTTTAGTTATTCTCTTTTTGGAGTAGAAAGTTTGTTGATCAACTGTGTATATTGCTATTTTTCCTGTGGGTTTGATATTTAAGTCTTAACAAAAAAGACCTATATTACTTGATAACAATACATATACTTGCATAGTATCCCAATCTATATATAAATTAAAAAGTTAAATTTGTATTTTCTCTATGATCAAGTTTTGATTCTGTAGCAAAATAAGAAAACATAAGTGAAAAATATCATTAAAGACATTGTTATATTGTTGCATATAAACATTAAAGTCGGGATCAAGTTTTTGGTGTCGTTGCCGGGGAAGATTTCAAAAGTTGATTAAAAAAAAATTTCTATTTTAGAAAGTCTTATTTAAACTTTAAAATTTATCGTAGGAATGTCTTATTATAGTATTTTATTTTGTGTGTGTTTTGTTATATTTTATTTTATGTTAGAGTATGTGTAGTTCAGGTTCTGAAGGACTAGTGCCCTACGACTGAATAAGAAAAAATTATTAAAAATAACAGAAAAAGTAAAAAAAATTAAAATTTTGAAAAATCTAAAAAAATTACAGAAATGGCAAACCCAAATGATCAAAATGCTGAAATACATCAAGAGTTTAGATCTTTACGAGATTATGCCAACCCTACGGTAGATGAACTTCATTGTAGTATTCAAAAACCTACTGTAGTGGCTAATTCATTTGAACTTAAACCTGCTATTAGGCAAATGGTATCAAATAATCAGTTTGGGGGATCACCAACTGAATATCCTAATTTACATCTTGCCAATTTTCTAGAATTATGTGCTACATTTAAATATGATGATCTATTAGATGATGTCATAAGACTTAGGTTATTTCCTTTCTCACTGAGGGATAAAGCTAAGATGTGGTTGAATTCGTTAGCACCTAGATCTTTCAGAACTTTGGGTGATTTAGCACAAAAATTTCTTGCTAAATATTTTCCACCATTAAAAATTGTAAAACTTAGAAATGATATTACATCTCTTAATCAGTTTGAAGGGGAATCTATTTATGAAATTTGGAAATGATTTAAAGAACTCTTAAGAAAGTGTCCACACCAAGCTATACCAGATTGGTTAATAATTCAAACTTTTATAATGGATTAGTTGAATCTCTTAGATCTATTATCGATGCCGCTGCTGGTGGTTCACTGATGTCAAAACTATTTTATGACACTTAAGCTTTAATTGAAGAAATGGCTACCAAAAATTTTTAATTGCCTTCTCAGAGGAGAGGGTGAATCCAAAGAACGTAGCCAATATTCATGAATTTGATGTATTTACTATGTTAGCAAATCAAGTTGCTGCAATTTCAAGGAAGTTAGACTGAGGTTAGACAAATCTGGAATGAATTTTACTCAACCAATCACTATGATTGAAGAGAATTCATTAGGCAAAATGGTAGATTCTCAAGCATCATTAGAAACTTTGAATGTCATAAATAACAAGCAGAATAACCCATATTCAAATTATTATAATCCAGATTGGAAGAATTGGAAGAACCATCCCAACATCCCAACTTTAATTGGAATAATATTACGGGTGGTAATAATCAGCAATGGGGGAACAACCAAGTATACCCATTGAGAAACTGGAACAAGCAAGAGAATAACAATTTTAGATCTACTTATCCTCCAGGATTCAACAGTAAAGTTATCTATTGAAGAGGAGGTGTTACAAATAAAAAATCAGTTATAAAGTCAAGGAGCTATAATTAGAAATATTGAGAATCAACTTGGATAGATTGCAAATTCATTAAGTAATAAATCCTAAGAAACACTTCCTAGTAATACTGAAACAAATCTAAAAGACCAGAATAAAGAGCAAGTAAAAGCCGTTCAACTTAGAAGCAGAAGAGAGTTGAATGGTAGGGTCCAAAAAGAAATTGAAGTAGAGAGAGAAGAAATTGAAGAATCAAAAGAGGATGCTCCAAAGGATTCTGAAAGACCTATTTCTCCGCTGAAATTTGATTTAGAAAAACCACCACCTCCATTTCCTCAGAGACTTTGTCAACAAAAGTTAGATAAGAAATTTTCAAAATTTTTGAATTTTTTTAAGAAACTAACAATTAATATTTCATTTGCTGAAGCCTTAGAAAAAATGCCAAGCTATGTAAAGTTTATGAAGGATATTTGACCGTGACTTTATATATGCTTACAAATATAAGTATTTAATACCGCTATTAAAAGATTTAATTCCTCTGAAACTGTACCAAAACTTAATAACTGTTATAGATTCGATAAATATGGACGTAATAAATATTCAATAATTGTAAAGTCACACTTATCAACGCAAGTATACATATCGCTCAAGTAATATAGGGCTCTAATGGAGTCCTAGATATCGATCCCACAGGGAACTACAAACTAAGATTTTAGAAAAGCAATACTTTAATCATAACAACGAAGTTCAATTTGCTTATCTGTCATTAATAGGCAATTGAAATAAATATGTAATTTTAATAACTATTAAAATAACTAATGATACTAAAGAAGGTTCAAATGTGATATTCAATATATAAGAAAGCATCTTTCTCCTTGTCAAGATATTATAGTGAATGGATAAAGTGAATTAGTTCAAATTATATTGTGCCAAATAGGAGCATACCTATTCTTTACCCTTTAGTCCAGGCATAAAGAACATTGACTAATCCTACGCTTGTTTACTAAATCTGTGGCTAGGCT
>NW_018252791.1:83081-87535 GCF_001263595.1 Phalaenopsis equestris
AATTAATTTTCATTACAAAAATATTTCTTTAAATCTACCATAATATTGAAATAGTTACAAAAATATAGTTACCTGAATTAAATTCACTACATAAAGTCATATAAATAATTTTTGAAAATAATTAAATAGAAGACATCTAATAATTAATCTTTTTCTTCCCTCCCCCAAACATAAATTTTTCAATATAAAATAATATAGGTGGAAAGAAAAACTCTAAATATAAATCATACCTCAGTATTTTAGGAATTTTCATCATTCTGAATTTTTTGCAATCCTTCTCAACATTTCTACTTCACCTGATCTGTAATATTAGGAGCTTTCTACACATATAAATCATTAGAGGAATTTTTGGGTAAGTATAAAACTAAAACATTAAATAAGCACAATATTTTCTAACACAAACACAATACTAAACAAAATAATTAAAATTTAAAATAAAAATCACATTACATTAAAATCCACAAAATACTACTCAACATCTATTAAACTACACATGCAAATTTAACTATACTACTAACTTTATAACATAAATTAAAATTATCTAAGTATAATATAATAATAATAATAAAAGTCCAAATACACATAAATATCCATTTATATTACAAAAAGATCACAGAAATAAAAGTGCACATATAAGTACATCAATTACATTCAAATATCAAAATCCCAAACTATGTCTTCATCGCCTTGATCAGCCGGTGGATTGGGTTGATATTGAGTATATCAAGGGCACTTAGGGAAAGTAACATCAGGCTCACCTCTGTAGTGTCGGGCCTGAGCTTCGTAATAAGCTACCTCAAAATTGGAATGCCATTGAAGGTACTCACTATCATAATCATGTCGACATTCTAAACATCTAATCCTTTCATTTATTAACTCTATACTTTTTTGCTGCAAGGTCAACTCATTCATCAAGTCAGTTAGGGTAGGGGAACTAGAAGGTGAAAGGTCATAACTTGTAGAGGGGACATCTCTACTAGTAGAAGGCTCTTGACTCCTCCCAGTTCTCCATTTCTCATGGGATTCATAAGTTTTTAAATTGGCCTTACTAATGGGTTTCATAGGGTAAACCCATTCTTCATCTCCAATTTCCACTCCAGAAAGTTTGTAAATTGCATAAATAAGGTCAGGATGTCTTAAACCTCCACTTGTCTCACTCCTTGTCGTAGTCAATATATTTTTAAGAATAATTCTCCCCACATTTATAGTTCTATTATTATGAATACATAAATTCAGAATAACTCTATCTCTAATTATCTCACTATGGTGATAAGTCGGTAACAGAGTAGAAGAAATAAAATAGTGTCACGCTTTAAAGGTGGCATTCAACAGGGAAGCAGAAAAATTTACCCATTCTCGTTGCTTTATCTTTCATGTTCCTTTTCCATCAATGAGAAAGTTGATCACATCACTAAGGGGTCTTCCATCGTACTAAAGGATTCATAGTGGCAGCTATAAGAGTATGGGACTTTGTAAAAGGTGTTGATGCAGGCGGCAGTAAATTCAATAGGAAATCCCCGCACTTGAACGATTCCATCTTCAGAATAGATTACATTGGCGTAGAACTCCTTCACAACATTTGCATCAGTTTTATTGGTGGTGTAACAAAAGTTTTCCCACCTCCGCTCGGCAATAACTCATTCAATTTCTCTGCCCAGACTCTCAAAAACTCGATCTTGTATACACTTCATTCCCGTAAATATTGAAGTAAATCTTGTTTGAGCCATCGCATTGACGAAGTGAGACTTGTCAAACTCAATTCTTCTCTTTTGTCGTGGAGCCATTTCATTCTAATCAAACTATAGAAAAATTCCAAAAATTACATCAAATATGCAAATAATGGCTTTCAATAGTAATTCTAAGAGTTCAACACTAAGATCCATGAATTTCTTCCCAAATTTTCTTCACATTCTGAAATTTTTTGGATCTCCTCAATGTGGAAGAAATCCATGGTGAAAATAAAATATTTTTAGCTTGGGGTGAATCTCTTACCTAGAAATGATCAAATTCGGTGTCAAAAAGCCTTAAACTCGCCTCCCAATCTAAGATCTTTCAAGCCCTAGGTCGAAATTGGCATTTTTAGGAGGAAGGGGATGATGAATAGTGGCAGTTGACTTGTCAAAATCATGGTTAAAGGTGTTTTTTTGTGAGCTTGTCGTCGATGGGGCCGATGGCACCGTCGGCGAGCTCTATTGAATTTAAAACAGAAGTCTCAGGAAAAATCTGCCGTCGGCGGGGATGAGGGCGCCGTCGGCGGGCTCTACTGATTTTGGTTCAAATCCTGGATTTTTACGATTTTGATCAATTTCAAGCCTTAACAACATCTTTCCAATCATTATAGACAAAATTTTAAGTGACTAAATGATGTACTTAGCACATATAAACTTTCACAACACAAAACATCACATTTATATATAAATTCCAAGGGGTACAATATATGTTACATAACACATCTAAGTTTGGTATTTTCTCAACCTCAACACATTAATTCTGCTTCACAATCCAAGGCACAACACTCAAAACGCTGAAAACAAAACATTATATGCTTAGTCTCAACTATACAGAGATCTAAAAGCATAATTCTAAAGCAAAGCAAATACAAAGCTCAAATCAAAATATATAGATAGACATGTAGTAATATAAATCTATTATTCTTCAGATTCAGAACTAGATTCTCCTCTAAGACCACCCATTGATTGCACATGAATAAAGAGGTTGTATAGGGTGAAATGGAAATTCTTTAGTAGAATCCTCCTCTATTAACTTTATCCTCCTCATCAGTAGTATCAAACTATCTTCTAAATATCCAGAGTGATCAAAATATTCTTTCATCATTCTTTCATCCTCCAGTAAGAAATCAGAGATATTATTAATTGCATTCATTACATTTTGTGCCTCCTTTTCTAATTTCTTGATTCAGCACAGGATCATCAGAGACTTGTCAGGAATTAAGGGTTGAACTGGCAGTGAATTCTGAGATGATTGATCTACTATAATGGCCATGCCCCATGCCATTTTCATCTACAAAAGCTGGGAATCTCTCAGTTGGGTCCAAAGGCTTCCAAGGTAAAAGTACCTTTTCCCAATTTTCGTAGGATAATTGAAACTGACTGTAAAGTGAGAAAATTGTGTAAGGGTGTCCAAGCCCATAAGTTGATCCATGAACGATCAGGCTCAAAACTGACTTCACAATTATTGATATTATTGATCTCGGCAGTCCCCTTTGGATGCAGTAATTCAAAATAGCACTTTCTTTAGAAACTTTACCGATCTTCATTGTCTATTACCGATCTTCATTGATTGTCGGTAACAGTTTCACAGAAATGAAAAAGTGCAAATGTTTTGAAATAGGATTTAAGAGTGTCGCAAAAAACAAACATAGTCGTTTTCTCTTGTTTCCCAGTCGTCAGTTTCGTCCGTTAAATATTGGTAAATTTCATTCATCTGGTTTCTTGTTGGGATGAAATTGGAATATTGGCAGACAGGAATGTCTCTATCATATATAATTTGTTGATTCGTGCAGGAGTGAAAGTGATCCATCTTCCTCGCACATAAACAACTCCCTGGTTGATTCTATGTAAATTTGCATAAAATTCTTTTATCATAGGAACCACCACGGCGGCGGTAGTGTAGCACAACACTTCCCATCTTCGCCGCACTATCGTTTCTTCAATTGTCGTCGCGGGATCATGATTTATGAATCCTCGTTCCTTGATCAATCTTTTCTTCATCAGTAACTTGTTGAAGGTTCGCTACGCTCCCGCACTAATAAGCTTTCACTGATTGAAAACTCGCATTTTGAGATTATCAGGGGAATTTGACGCCATAGGAATGAATTTGGTGGAGTTTCACTTCATTTTTTGGGGGAAAAATATGAACTAGGAATCGAATTTTGGAGTTTAAAAGGAAACTCCCGCCCAAAAACTGCCAAAAACTACCATTCAAACCCATGTAACCGCCATTTTGCCGGTCTCACCATCGGCGGGATCAAGGGCGTCGTCGGCGAGCCTCTGTATTATTTTGTCTGGACTCTTGGGAAAAACACGCCGTCGGCTGCCGCCAAAGCAAACATTTCACAGTTTTGCTCTGGTCCGAATGCGTTCCAATCTTTCTCTATGGATCCAATTCTTATGATGATTCAAGGGCTTATGATGATTCAAGCCAATTCTTATGATGATTCAAGGGTAAATAAGAGTAGTAGAGCTTAATACTACATAAACTAATAATGATTTCATATATAAACTAATATAATCACGATAAAAATAAAGATAAATATGGGTTGCCTCCCAATAAGCACTTGGTTTAACGTCGTCAGCCCGACCTATTCAGGTGTCATTCAGGTTGACTAATCATTAAAACCTCTTTAAAATTTGGTCTTTTACCCTCAAAATATGGTTTTAATCTGTGTCCATTTACTTTAAATCTATTTTCAGTCTTCTGATCTTCAATTTCAA
>NW_018252791.1:89531-90949 GCF_001263595.1 Phalaenopsis equestris
AAAGCAAAAGTTCTAAAAGGACTAGTAAATGTTGTCTTTTCTTGATCCTCAGGAGCAATAGGAATTTGATTTTAACCGGTATATCCATCTAAAAAAAAATAATTGTGCCTAGAAAGTCTATCTACTATTTGATCTAAAAAGGGTAAAAGGAAGTGATCTTTCTTGGTGGCAGTGTTTAATTTTCTATAATCAATGCAAATACGCCACCCAGTAACTTGTCTGATAGGTATTAATTCATTATTTTCTTTTGTCTCAACAGTCACTCCTCCTTTCTTACGAACACAATGAATTGGACTTACCCACGCACTATCTGAAATAGGATATATAATCCAATGTCTAACCATTTCAAAATTTCCTTCTTAACTACTTCTTTCATCATTGAATTTAATCTCCTTTGTGGATTAACTCTTGGTTTTTTGGTGCATATAGATCGAAGGACGGATTCCCTTAATATCAGCTAAGGTCTAACCAAAAGCTTTCTTATATCTTTTCAATGTATCTAACAGTCTTTGCTCTTGCAAATCATTTAATTCTGAAGATATAATAACTGGTAATGTAGACGAGTCTCCCAAAAGCACATACTTCAAGTGGCTAGGCAATATTTTCAACTCAAGCTCAGGTGGTTTTATAATTGACGGAAATAGATTCTTATTAGCATTTTCCGTAATATCTAATATCTCAAATATTTTTTGAAAATAATCTAATTCTTCATTTTCTAATTCATCCAAAATAACTTCATCACTCTCTTCAAATTGTTCTTTCTCTTCAAAATGTTCTTTAAAATGTTCTTTCAATAGATGTTCTCTAATTTCCATCCGAAAACATTCATTATCTCTTTCAACAGCAGGGTATTTCATATATTTTGCAATGTTAAAGGTCACTTCTTGATCATTAACTCTCATAGTTAATTCTCCTTTTTGAACATCTATCATAGCTTTTCGAATAACAAAAAATGGTGTCCCTAAAATGATAGATATTTCCTTATCTTCCTCCATATCTAAAATAATGAAATCCACTGGAAAGATAAATTTATCCACTTTTACTAACACATCTTTTACTAACACATCCTAACACATCTTTTATAAAGCCCTTAGGATATGTAACTGAACGAACCGCTAATTTTAGAGTTATAGAAGTAGGTGAGACTTCTCCTAATCCTATTCTTTTGAAAATTAATAAAGAGATAAGATTAATGCTGACTCCCAAATCACATAAAGCTCTACCATAAAATTTTTCACCAATAGCACATGGTATAGTGAAACTGCCAGGATCTTTTAATTTTTCAGGAAGCTTTTTTTGAATAATTGCACTACACTCTTCGCTAAGTGCAACTGTTTCATTATCCGTGAACTTTCTTTTCTTGTTTAGAATATCTTTCATAAATTTCACATAATTTGGCATCTGCTCTAAAGCTTCTA
>NW_018252791.1:91110-91712 GCF_001263595.1 Phalaenopsis equestris
TTATCCATTTTCTCTTTTTCAGTTTCTGTTTCTTTTTGTGCCCTTGTCTCCAACTCTTTTCCACTTCGTAATTGTATCACTTTGATCTATTCTTTTCCTTGATCTTTAGGATTTGGTTCCACAGTACTAGGAAAAGTTTCTAATGTTTAGTTACTAAGCACAGTAGCGATATGCCCTAATTGGTTTTCAATATTCTTAATAGCAGTTCCTTGATTTTGTAATTAATTTCCTTGGTTCTGCAATTGTTGACCTATGTTTAATATCAACTCTTCCATAGACAACTTCTTCTCCTTAATTTGAGTTTTACTGTTAAATCATGTGGGATAAGAAGGTCTATAGTTTACATTTCCTTAGTTGGATGAATTTCCTAATGGGTTCACTGGGTTGTTTGCCCATTATTGATTTGTAGAAGAATTGTTATTCTAATTAAAATTTGGATGATTCTTCTAACCTGGGTTATAATAGTTTGAATATAGGTCGTTGGGTCTATTAATAGCATTTAAAGTCTCATATGAAGGTTGAACATCCACAAATTGCCAAGATGAATTCTCTTCCATCATAGGAGATGTTGGAGAATAATTCATCTCATAATGATCTAATTT
>NW_018252791.1:91930-103319 GCF_001263595.1 Phalaenopsis equestris
AATGATGA
Source organism: Phalaenopsis equestris (assembly GCF_001263595.1). NCBI lineage: Eukaryota > Viridiplantae > Streptophyta > Magnoliopsida > Asparagales > Orchidaceae > Phalaenopsis > Phalaenopsis equestris. The sequence continues at coordinate 91,939 of NW_018252791.1, forward strand.
GGGCATTTCCTAAGAAGATCTTTAAATCTCTCCCAAGATTCTTATATTGACTCTCCATCAATCTGACAGAACGATGTTATGTCATTTCTAAGTTTAGCAGTTTTGGATGGAGGGAAATATTTGGATAGAAATTTTTGTGAAAGTTCCCCCCAAGTTCTAATAGATCCTGGTGCTAACAAATTTAAGCACATCTTAGCCTTATCGCTCAGTAAAATGGAAAAAGTCTAAGTCTAACAGCATCGTTTGAGACTCTGTCATATTTAAAAGTAACACATAGTTCTAAAAATTCAGCGAGATGTAAGTTAGGATCTTCATTTGGTGTTCCTCCAAATTGATTGTTTTGTACCATTTGGATAATAGCAGGTTTAAGCTCAAATGAATTAGCAACTACATCAGGATTTTGGATAGATAAGTGAATTTCATTTGCTGTAGGATTTACATAATCTCATAGAGGTCTAGGTTGGTGTTCATTCTCTATTCCTTGATTGTTCATGTTGTTCTCCATTGTATCAGAATTTCTAGGTTCTCTTCTCAATCTTCTAATCTTTCTAACAATGTCTTTTAATTCTGAATCGTAGGGTATAAGATTTTCAGGTCCAAATTTACGCATACAATTTGAAATCAGTACACAGTAATAAAATTAACCAAATATGAAAATAAGTTGCAATTCATGTAAAAATTTTCTAATACTCCAAGCAACGGCGCCAAAAACTTGACCGCGACTTTATATATGCTTAAAAATATAAGTATTTAATACCGCTGCTAAAAGATTTAATTCCTCCGCAAATGAACCAAAACTTAATATTAGTTGCAGATTTGATAAATATGGACGTAATAAATATTCATTAATTAAAAAGTCACACTTATCAACGCAAGTATACATATCGCTCAAGTATTATAGGGCTCTAATGGAATCCTAGATATCGATCCCACAAGGAGTAAGATTAGAACTACGAACTAAGATTTTAGAAAAGCAATACTTTAATCACAACAACAAAGTTCGATTTGCTTATATGTCACTAATAGGTAATTGAAATAAATATGTAATTTTAATAACTATTAAAAAAACTAATGATACTAATAAAGGTTCAAATAAGATATTCAATATATAAGAAAACATCCTTCTCCTTGTCAAGAAATTATAGTGAATTAGCTCAAATTATATTGTGCCAAATAGGAGCATACATATTCCTTACCCTTTGGTCGAGGCATAAATAACAATGACAAATCCTACGCTTGTTTACTGAATCTGCGACTAGGCTGGAAGGATACGGACTCTCACTTCGGAGCTCCCACGTTCCCCTCGCCTGAGGGCTAACATCTACACTTCAGCACCCAAACGATAGGATTGAATTGGGGATTTTAGTCTGTCACTCTAAATCTCCAATTCTATTCCCGATAATATTATTTCTCTATTTATTTGCACCCAACTTCCAAGGGTCTTGACCTCCCTGAATCGTGGATGTAATCTTCACTTTAGTTGTAAAACTCAACATATTTTAACAAATCAATTGGCCAGATTGAAAGTAAATTAAGATCGAAGTTCAAAGATCATCACAATTTCTTAAACATTTTCATGGCTTCACCAATTCAAATCACCATTTCACGAATCTCAAGACAAGGAGAAGGACATAGAAAACTACTCAGATCTCATGGTGAAAACACAACAAACTCGGAATTCATATATAAAATCAAAGTCATACAAACTAAAATAATAAATAAACTTATTTCTAATTTATCATCAAGAAAACTCCTCGAAGTTCCTCTGAATCTCTTCCTTTCTTTACCACACACAAAATTCCTCTTCGAAGCAGCGAGGAGGAAGAAATCTCTCACTTTCTTTCCACTCTTACAATCTCTCGAAGAATTCCTCACAATTTTTACACACTATTGGAACCTTTCTAACTGCCACGAACTCTCTACCCCTTCCAGGACTTTCAAGGCCTCTCAATTTTTGGCCAAAATCTTCTTTTAAAGTTGTGGGTGAGCTTTCCCAAGAGTTTCCTAAGCATCCCTTCAAAATTTGTCCTTATCCAAAGCCTGATTGGTCATAACCGCCGAGACCCGTTGAGCTCGCCATCGGCGGCCTCGTGGGCGCCGTCGGCGGACCTTCTTAATGAATTAATTCTAGAGTTTCGGGAAAATCTCGCTGTCGTTGGGGTCGATGGCGCCGTCAGCGCCCTAGTTCAATTCTTCACATTTTGGCCCTTTTCACTCCAAATTCGCTCCTTTTTTGCATCTTTTTGCTCCAATGACCCTAATTCATCATTCCGGCAACAAAACATCAAGTATTAAAATCTCATCATATTTTCCTTTTATCAATATTCTCAACAGGAAAAGGAAGTTTGAAGATAATGCGACTGTTGCACTTAGTGAGGAGTGCATTACAATTATTCAGAAGAAGCTTCCTGAAAAGCTTAAAGATCCTTGTAGCTTTACTGTAGCTTATCCTTGTAGCTTTACAATTCCATGTGCAATAGGAGACAATTTTTTTAGGAAAGCTTTATGTGATTTAGCTGCAAGCATTAACCTTATGCCATTATCAATATTTAAAATATTAGGATTAGGAGAAATAACCTCTACTACTGTAACTTTACAGTTAGCAGTAACTCTGCAGTTACCAGATCATTCGATAACTTACCTGAAAGGAGTTATAGAAGATGTCCTAGTGAAAGTGGATCAATTTATCTTTTCTATTGATTTCATTGTGTTGGATTCCTGCTGATTTCATTGTGGTAGATATGGAGGAAGATAAAGAGATACCTATTGTTTTGGAAAGACCTTTCCTAACCACAGGAAGATCAATGATAGAAGTGCAGAAATGGGAATTAATAATCCGTGTCAATGATCAAACTGTTAATTTTAACATTTCAAGATCAGTGAAGTATCCTACAAAAGATAAAGATGATGATTGTTATAGAATGATTGTTATAGAATGAATGTTATAATGTCATTTCAAAACTAATTATGAAGCAAAATCTGAAGTAAAAGATTTGGAACACGAGTAAGAAGAGGTAAAAGATTTGGAACACGAGACACGAGTAAGAAGAGGAATTAGATCAATGTGAAGATATTTAAGGAAGATTCAAACTATGTTCGAGAAAATTTTGAAATTTTGGTCATGATAGAAAAAGAAAAATCAGTTTGTTCATCAATAGAAAAACCTCCAGAGCTTGAGTTGAAATTACTTCTTGATCATTTAAAATATGTCTTTTTAGGAGATTCCTCTACTTTGCCAGTTATAATTTCCACAAAGTTAACAATGGAAGAAGAAGAAATATTGTTGAAGATTTTGAAAAATTTTAAGAAAGCCTTTGGATGGACAATAGGTGATATTAAAGGAACTAGTCCTTCAATTTGTATGCATAGAATTCATATGGAAGAGAATTACAAACCTAGGGCTGATCCTCAAAGGAGATTGAATCCTGTAATGAAAGAAGTAGTAAAGAAAGAAACTTTAGAGTGGTTAGATTTTGGAATTATCTACCCTATTTCAGATAGTGCATGGGTTAGTCCACTTCGCTGCGTTCCTAAGAAAGGAGGAGTAACTGTGACTATGAATTAACATAATGAGTTAATACCTACTAGACAAGTCATAGGGTGGCAAATATGAACTGATTATGGAAAATTAAATGTTGTCACTAGGAAAGATCATTTTCCATTACCCTCTCTAGATCAAATCTAGGATAGACTATGATACACCAAAAATATATGCATTTTTAGACCCATATTTTATACATATTTTTTATGACATTGCACTTTAATTGAAGGTATTTTGATGTTTTCTGGTTTCAGGTACAAGGAAAAGATATTTAGAGAAAATGATGATAAAAAAAGAAAGCAAAAAGGATGAAATTTGGAGTCAAAATGACATTTTTGAAGAAATGCTCAGCGCAAACGAGGTGCTAAATGCCGGCAGCGCTGACGGTGTAGAACAAATTAACACAGAGATTTTTTACTCAGTACCGACAACGCCAAAGGTGGTGCAGACCCCGTTTCTAGAAGGTTCGATGTATTTGGATGATTTTTTTAAAGATTTTTTGGAGGCACCTCTTGGAGAACCAATCTTGGGCTCTATTTGGGGCCGAATTTCATCAGAAAAAGCGTTCCTCTACATTTTTCACTCCTCTACTTTTATTTTTTGCACCACATCATTCCATTCCACTTCAATATTGAAGTCAATTATTGATTTTGTTTTCATAGTTTAGAGTTTTTGTGGTGAAATTTAGTGTGAAACTTTCTGTAAGAGTGTTGAAGAAAGAGAAAAGTGAGAGATATCTTCTTCCTGCATTTCTAAGGAAAGGCTACAAAGGATTTGCTTTTAGAAAGAGTTTTCAGATAAGTATTGTTTGTTCATCAGTGTTGTATGAACTTTCATTTATATATGAAATTTATTTTTTGTTATTTATTTCTCATGAATTCTGAGAAGTTCCCTCTATCTTTCTCCTTATTATGATATATGGTGAAATGAAAAGATAATATGAATGTGCCAATATTAAATTATAAAATAAATTGTGATGATTTTTCAACTCCGAACTTAATTTACTTTTCGATCTGACCAATTGAATTGTTAAAATGTGTTGTGAAACATATGATTTAGGAAATGGAGTATGAGTTCTACAACAGAGTAAGGATCACATTTGATTCCATGAAGGAGAACATTATTTATGGAATTAAGTGCAAATAAATAGGGAAATCAAATACAGAATCAATAAGTTAAGGAAAAGAAGTTGACAATGGAAGAAATAATGTTGAATGTGGGAAATCAAATACAGAATCAAGGGGTTGCTATTAGAAATATTGAAAATCAATTAGGACATATTGTTACAACACATAGTAATAGACCTTATGGAATTCTTACAAGTACTGTGGAAGTTAATCAGAAAGATCAAAATAAAGAGCAAATTAAAGCTATTCAATTACAAAGTGGAAAAGAAATTGAAACAAGGATCCAAAGAGAAATTGAAGTTGATGAAGAAAAGGAAGAAGTGAAAAATGATCAACCGGAAAATGAACAAACACAGTGCCTTGTAGAAAAACCATTACCTCTGTTTCCTCAAAGAATAAAACAGAAGAATAAATTTAAAAAATTGACAAAATTTTTAGAAATCCTTAAGAAGTTAACGATAAATATTCCTTTTGTTGAAGCTTTGGACCTAATGTCAAGTTATGCTAAATTTATGAAGGATGTATTAAACAAGAAAAGGAAGTGTACAGATCATGAGACCTTTGCACTTAGTGAAGAGTGTATTACTATTATTCAGAAAAAGTTTCCTGAAAAATTAAAAAGTCCTGGTAGCTTCACAATTTCATGTGCAATAGGTGACAGATTTTATGGGAAAGCTTTATGTGATTTAGGTGCAAGCATTAACCTTATGCCATTATCAATGTTTAAAAGTTTTGGATTAGGAAATATATCACCTACTACTGTAAATCTGTAGTTAGCAGATCATTCAATAACATATCCTAAGGTATAGAAGATGTTTTAGTGAATGTGGATCAATTTATCTTTCTTGTTGATTATATTATTGGATATGGAGAAAGATAAAGAGATTCCCATTATTTTACCTGAACTTGAATTGAGATATTACCTGCCCTTTTAAAATATGTATTTTTAGTAGAGTCATCTGCATTGCTTGTTATTATATCTTCTGAGTTAACTGAAATTCAGGAACAAAAGTTGATAGAGATGTTAAAAAAGTATAAAAAGGCTTTTGAATGGACTTTAACAGATATTAAAGGAATTAGTCCTTCAATTTGTATGCACAGAATTTGATTAGATTGACAGTATAAACATAAAGCGGATCCTCATAGAAGATTAAACCCAATAATGAAAGAAGTTGTTAAAAAAGAGATTTTAAAGTGGTTAGATGTTAGAATTATATATCAGAATTATATATCCTATTTCAGAATATATCCTATTTCAGATAGTGCTTGGGTAAGCCCATTTCACTGTGTTCTGAAGAAACGAAGAGTGACTGTTGAAGAAAATAAGAAAAATGAATTAATTCTGAGAAGTTCCCTCTATCTTTCTCCTTATTATGATATATGGTGAAATGAAAAGATAATATGAATGTGCCAATATTAAATTATAAAATAAATTGTGATGATTTTTCAACTCCGAACTTAATTTACTTTTCGATCTGACCAATTGAATTGTTAAAATGTGTTGTGAAACATATGATTTAGGAAATGGAGTATGAGTTCTACAACAGAGTAAGGATCACATTTGATTCCATGAAGGAGAACATTATTTATGGAATTAAGTGCAAATAAATAGGGAAATCAAATACAGAATCAATAAGTTAAGGAAAAGAAGTTGACAATGGAAGAAATAATGTTGAATGTGGGAAATCAAATACAGAATCAAGGGGTTGCTATTAGAAATATTGCTATTAGGGGTTGCTATTAGAAATATTGAAAATCAATTAGGACATATTGTTACAACACATAGTAATAGACCTTATGGAATTCTTACAAGTACTGTGGAAGTTAATCAGAAAGATCAAAATAAAGAGCAAATTAAAGCTATTCAATTACAAAGTGGAAAAGAAATTGAAACAAGGATCCAAAGAGAAATTGAAGTTGATGAAGAAAAGGAAGAAGTGAAAAATGATCAACCGGAAAATGAACAAACACAGTGCCTTGTAGAAAAACCATTACCTCTGTTTCCTCAAAGAATAAAACAGAAGAATAAATTTAAAAAATTGACAAAATTTTTAGAAATCCTTAAGAAGTTAACGATAAATATTCCTTTTGTTGAAGCTTTGGACCTAATGTCAAGTTATGCTAAATTTATGAGTCAAGTTATGGTCAAGTTATGCTAAATTTATGAAGGATGTATTAAACAAGAAAAGGAAGTGTACAGATCATGAGACCTTTGCACTTAGTGAAGAGTGTATTACTATTATTCAGAAAAAGTTTCCTGAAAAATTAAAAAGTCCTGGTAGCTTCACAATTTCATAGTCCTGGTAGTTTTACTATACCTTGTGCAATTGGAGAAAAATTGGAGAAAAGTTTTACGGAAAAGCTTTATGTGATTTAAAGGAGAGTATCAATCTTATCCCTTTATCAATTTTTAAATGTTTAGATTTGGGAGAAATTTTTCCTACTACTGTAACTCTTCAGTTAGTTGATCAATCAATAACTTATCCAAAAGAAGTTATAGAAGATAGATGGAGTTATAGAAGATATGCTAGTAAAAGTGGATAATTTAATTTTGCCTGTAGACATTATATTATTGGATATGGAGAAAGATAAAGAGATTCCCATTATTTTACCTGAACTTGAATTGAGATATTACCTGCCCTTTTAAAATATGTATTTTTAGTAGAGTCATCTGCATTGCTTGTTATTATATCTTCTGAGTTAACTGAAATTCAGGAACAAAAGTTGATAGAGATGTTAAAAAAGTATAAAAAGGCTTTTGAATGGACTTTAACAGATATAATGGACTTTAACAATGGACTTTAACAGATATTAAAGGAATTAGTCCTTCAATTTGTATGCACAGAATTTGATTAGATTGACAGTATAAACATAAAGCGGATCCTCATAGAAGATTAAACCCAATAATGAAAGAAGTTGTTAAAAAAGAGATTTTAAAGTGGTTAGATGTTAGAATTATATATCCTATTTCAGATAGTGCTTGGGTAAGCCCATTTCACTGTGTTCTGAAGAAACGAAGAGTGACTGTTGAAGAAAATAAGAAAAATGAATTAAAACCAATAAGACAAGTAACTGGTTGACAAATTTATTGGGCGGCTAGGGCTTGATTGTGGTCGGATTTGAGGCAATCTAGAGGCCAAAAGACTTCAGATTTCCTCTTCTCTAGGTAAGAGCTACACTTGAAACCAAAAATTTTTTATTTTCACCAAGGATTTATTTCACATTGCATGGATCCAAAAATATAAAAATTTTTTGAGAGATTTTTGAGAAAATCCTTTAGTGATGAACTCTTATATAGTGATTTGAAGTTTAAAATGTTTTACATTTTGATTTTTGGAATTTTAGAATTTGTTTGGATTTTTCAAAATTTTCAAGATTTCTTATGGTACCTAGATCGAGCAAAAAGAAAGAAAAGTAGAATATGACGAGCAGAAATTTGTTAACTTTAGAGGCAGTGCTCAATTTCATAGCATTTGTGAAAATAAGAAAGTAATTTAGGACCAAGGTTTTAAAAATCTTGGAGGAGAAGTTGAACGTTTGATTATTGCTCAGCAATGGGAAAACTTCTGCTATTTTACTGCCGATGCGATAGCTGGGATTGTAATGGAATTTTATGCCAACCTTCCTGAAGCTTCTGATGATTATGTATTTGTTTGTGGAAAAAGGGTAGAATTTACTCCAAATAAAATAAATGAGTTCTATTCTGTAGAAGATGTGTATAGATGCTAGTATCATTCTTTTTTCTTGTTACAGACCAGGCTTTAGATGAAGTTATTTCTTTTCTGACTTGTGAAAAAAGGGGCTTGGAAAATAAAAAATGGAGTTAAAGTTAACTTTCCCCTTACTAGTATAAACGTAGTATCTAAGGCTTGACATTATTTTATTCTTGGAAGAATGTTTCCGACAAACCATCATAGTGAGGTGACCAAAGATAGAGCCATCCTGAACTACTGTATTCAGCAAGTTATGGACATAAATGTGGGCTATACTATTTATATGAACACTTAATCTATTGCTTAGGAGAGACTTCTGGTGGATTGGAACACCCTGCTCTTATTTACACACTTTGTGAGCAAGCAGGAGTTGATTTTAAACCTGATGAGGAGAGGATTGAGCCTCAGAGACCTATTTGTCCTGCAAACATCAAGACATATGAATCTCATGTTGACTAGAGATCTAGCAGTAAGGTTAGAGATATTCCTTCTACTTTTAGGGATATTCCTTCTACCTCTCATGGACCAACTTCTAGTGACCCTAGCAATAGAGAACTTTTGGATCAGATGATGAAACAACAGGGAGATGTTTTGAGGATGGATTATAGGATGCATAGTATGGAATCCAGAAAATGATGATTTGATTCTGCAAAAATTTGAGTATGATGATGCTTATGATGATGCTTTAGTTAAATACCTAAGGGGAGAACATTCAGTTCAGTTCCCTGTTCACCCTGTGTTTACTCCATATCAACAGCAGAAGTTGGATGTATATGAAGAAGAAGATGATATTGACTAGTGATCTTTTTGTTTGTTTGTTTGTTTTTGTAATGTGTGATTGTATTGTTTGTGTTGTGATGTTGTTTAGAATTAGTTTGTTATGCTAGACTTTGTTTGTTATGCTATGTGATGCTGTAATGTGGAAGACTGTTTTTATTTTTAGAATTTAGTTTAGTTCTGTTGTTATTTTCAAGACTTTGTTCTATTTTGTGATTAGCTCTTTCTCAGCAAATTTTATATTATTATGTGCAATTTAATGTTTTCAGCCTTGTAGTTTTCATTTTAGCACCTGTGGTATTTTGAAAATTTATGTTCAAAAATCAGAATCTCCAATTGGTATAATTTTTTTTTAATGTATTTAATGCTTTCTTTTACCCTTCATTTTCAAAGCTCTTCATGTAAAAATCTTTTAAAAATTTAAGTTTGGGGGGGAGAAGAAGAAAAATCATTTTTAGAAAGAGAGAAAGAACTTAATTTTATTTGTCCTCACTTAATTATATTTTCAAAATTTTAAATTTAATATGACCTTTGGTATTAGAGGTTAACTCTGGATAACTATATTTATGTTTCTAAATATATAGTAAATTTAAGTAAATATTTTCAATAATAATGGTTAATTCTAGGGACTAAGATATTTGGTAAAAGAGAATAAGGCAATGTTTTTCTATTTTTAGTAAAAGAAATTTGTATTTTTTAAGTATTAAAAATCTTAAATGATTCATCACAATTTCTTAAACATTTTCATGGCTTTTCCAGATATAGTAATCCTGACATATTAAAAAAAAAGAGAAGAAAAGAAAGAAAGAAAAGAATAAGGGGATTAAAGATGATCCTGAAAAGAAAACAAAAAGAAAAAAATATATATGGGGAGAAGCTTGAGGAGATGTCTAATTAAAAATTGGCTTCACTTGAATCAACTTAAGAAAAAAAAACTTGAACACATTTTCTAAACTTTGTATTTGAATGTTAACTTAATTATTAATAAAGTTTTATGAAGTTTTTTTTCATATGAATTTGCTAAGTGACTTTAGTATAACAAATTGCAATTTTTCTAGAAAAAAATAGAGGATCAGAAACCTTAGACTTAATTATTGAATATCTTTAGACCTTTAGTATTAACTAGAGTTGTTTTGAATTCTTCTTAAGTTATACTATTATATTTGGAAAAATAAAATATGAAAGTCTAAGGAAAGGCTACAAAGGATTTTATTTGAGAAAGAGTTTTTGGATAAGTATTGTTTGTTTATCAGTGTTGTAAGAACTTTCTTTTCTATATGAAATTTGTGTTTTGTTATTTCTTTCTCATGAAGTTTGAGTTGTTCCCTCTATCTTCCTCCCTACTATGAGATATGGTGAAATGAAGAGATAATATGAATGTGCCAATATTAAATTATAAAATAAATTGTGATGATTTTTCAACTCCGAACTTAATCTGCTTTTTGATCTGACCAATTGAATTGTTAAAATGTGTTGTGAAACATATGATCCAGGAAATGGAGTATGAGTTCTACAATAAAGTAAGGATCACATTTGATTCCATGAAGGAGAACATCGTTTATGGAATTCAGTGCAAATAAATAGGAAAATATTCTTTATTGGGTGTAGAATTGGAGAACCTTTAGGGTGGCAGACTAAAATCTTCAATTTAGTCTTAGTGTTTAAAAACTGAAGCGAGAGCTAGCCTTCAGGTGAAGGGAAGTGGGAGCTCTGGAGTGGGTGCCAGCATCCTCATAGCCTAGCCACATATTTAAGGAAAAAAACACTGAGATTAGCCAATGATTTTCTATGCACTATATCAAGGTAGAGAATTAAAATTGCTCCTATTTGGCATAATACATATTATGAACATTTATCTTATCTCATTTTATCATAGCCTCATTGTAGTGGGAAGGATGATTTTTCACATAAGAATCTCCATTACATAAATATAGTTAATGAATTAGTATTTAATGTTTTAAATTTTGCATATTTGATTTGATAATAGTTTCAAAATTTAATTTTGATTACATCTCAAAAAATGAAATTAGTGATAGTGATTCCAATTGACTTTTTGTGAATTTCCTAGTAAATTTATCATTTCCAATTTAAACCTTCCCCGTAGGATCGATATTTGGGGCATAAATTAAAAGTCCATTATTACTTGATAACGATATGTATACTTGCGTAGAATCTGAATGTTAATTGATTATATTTAATTAAATTTTACACAATCTATCGCAA